>NC_134708.1:132874834-133175772 GCF_043290135.1 Rhipicephalus microplus
GCGCAGAAGCAATCAAAGAGAGGGTACGAGGTGACAAGAGGGTTGCAGTAGGGACGTTCGCAGGACGCAATCTGGAAGCAGTCATGAGGCAAGCGAGCACAAAACTCAAAACTACAGCTGAGAGAGGAAACCTCGTGATAATTGCGGGAGGTGTAAACGATGTCTTGAACAATAATCTGTAGGACTAGCGACGACATTGGCGAAAGGGGTCGATGATATGCGCGTCATTTACCCTCAGGTACATGTTGTGATATGCACTATACCGGAGGTATCGGTGCGTGACGGCAACCTGCAAAAAGAGGTTGTCCCCGAAAACCAAGAGATATGGCGGATGAGTCGAGAGAGGCTTTGAGGTGGTGGAAATGAACAGAGAAGTACATCGGTGGGGTAGTTTTCAACGAGACAGAATTCACTTCGATGGGCGGCTAGGTCATGAGGCGGGTTGGCGACTTGCAGGACGCGCAGTAGCTTTTTTGGGAAGCACGCGGGCCCTACGGGGTGCAGGATAGCTAGTAACGAGGAAATCAACCAGGGAGACTCTCTGACAGGTGGTATGGACAGATACGAATCTGAAGGGGCACCAGTATCTAAGATAGGTAGAGTCGGGGGCAGAAATAGACGTAGCCACGAAGGCCGAGCCAATTCAGACATAGGGTATATTAACATGCAGGGTGGCAGGAATAGGCTGAAGTGGGAAGAGATAGAAGAACAGCTAAAAGAGGAGAGGCCTATGGTATACGGTTTTGTAGAAACACATCTTAGAGACATGGAACAAACTCCTAACAATCCGGACTTCGCGTGAAAATATTGTAATAGAACAGAAGGCAGCAGAGAGGGGGTGGTATTGGGGCATTCATTCATAAAAGTACAGACTGGCAAAGGGTTAAGCAGGTGCGCAAGGAACACTTACGGCTAAAAGGGAAAGTGGCAGGGCAAACGACACTCCTTGGTTTGGTGAACTTGTGCACGAGAGCAAAGGCCAGAGAGGAAAACCAGGCAATGGTAGAGTGTATACCAAGGGACATTGAGGAATTAGGAGGAGAGTGCGAGATAATTATACTAGGAGATATGAATGCGCCCACAGAATATATAGATGGGTATACGACCCAACAGGCAAAGCGATCATGGATATGTGTGAAAGGCATGATTCGATCATTTGCAACAGTACTGAGAAGTGTGAAGGGCAAATAACATGGGAGGTAGGAAGGTTGCAGTCGACGGTAGAGTACGCACTGATGTCACATACGATGTATGATAGGCTCAGGGGAATACACATAGATGAATGTGGCTCCAGAAACTTGGGTAGTAATCACAAGCGTATCAAGCTAAATTTTGGAAGAGCAGTGAAAGTGGGAAGGAGACAAGATAAGCAACTACAGTAAAATTTTTATTCAGAAAGGCAAATAGAAATAGCTACTAAACAAAATGAGGAACTAATCAATTAGGATAATAAAACAGTGTGTACATACACGAATCTAATTAGACTTCTTGAGCTAGAGCTTGCTAAGGCATGTGAAAAATCACCCCAGAAAAGAAGACACAAACCCAAGAGTTGGTGGGATGAGGAAGTTAAGAGAGCCATAGCAAAACGTCAGGAAGCCTCTAGGGAATACAGACATACTAAGCAGCGGGTTGAACCGACAGATGATGTTGAACAGAGGAGGTTGGAAGACAATCTGTTCTCACTGACGCAGTGCATCGAAATAGCAGAAAAGGAACACAGGCCCCTGTGGCTAGCATTTTTGGATATCAAGGGAGCGTACGATAGCGTGGTTCAAGAGGATTTCAGGAGAATACTGGACACACTTGGTGTGGAAGATGAAGTCACTAATCTTTTAAAGAATATCTATAGAAGTAACAAGGAAGTTCTAAAATGGGGAAACAGGTATCCAAGCCCACAGAGATAAAACGGGGGCTTAGACAGGGGTGTCCCCTGTCACCCTTGTTCTTTATGATGTACCTACTAGGATTAGAGGCCAAATTAGAGGGTAGTGGACTTCGCTTCAACCTCTCTTTCGTTAAACAAGATAAACTCATCGTACAGGCACTTCCAGCATTGATGTACACAGATGATATAGTGCTAATGGCCGGCAACAAGGAAGCTTTGCAGAAATCGATGGACATCTGCGGTAATGAGGGAGATAGGTTAGATTTCAGATTCAGTAAGTAAAAATCAACAGTCATAACTTTTAATGATAATGAAGTATGTGAGCTTAGAATACAGGAGGTCACGCTAGAGATAACAGATAAATACAAATATCTGGGCGTATGGATAAGCAACGGGACCGAGTACCTAAGGGAACACGAAATATATGTGACGACTAAAAATAACAGGAATCGAGGCCAGGATTCCGGCTCACGGGGGGCTAGTTCTTTAAACGTCCACCATGGGCCGCATGAAGTTGAACCCTCCCCCTCGTTCCCTCTTTTTTCCTCCCACCATGACGCTGACGAATTCCTTACGGAAATGGCTTCACTGTTCAACCTGTTCTCGCCCGCCCCTCATCGCGGGAACCAAAGAATAGCGCTAGGGCGGCTAGAATAATAGCGCCCCGCTGCCAGTGCATTCTTACTCACGCCGTTTAAGAGCCAGCCGGTGTGGAGTGCGCGGACATGTTCCGGACCGGCCATGAACTATTTTTCAGACTGAGGACTTCTGTTTTTTTTTTTTTTTTTGCTTGGTCGAATTCGAGTCCTCACAGTTTTTATATAGTCATAGATACTTTATATACGAAGAAGCTACGACCAACTGCATTACATTCTTTAGTTTTTTTTCTCGTCGTAAGTATTCTATAGTAGTAATAATATCAGGTTCAATATTAAATTTGTGGCTAAGCCTTATTCTTTTCCGACCCGATCTTTTTGTAGGGCAGAACAAAGTTTTTAAATCTTCTTTTTTTAGCTAATAGGCTTTGGAAAAGCATGCAAAAAAATTAAGAAAGATGTTAGTACAAGAATTTTCACACGAGAACCATGTCCACTATACTGCACCCTGGGATTCATTTGTTGAACATATAGGTACACACATTCTACTATTCTCTTAGAAAGAGTGCTGCTTTTGGCCCCGTTAGGTTAATATTCTTATAAAACACAAGCGGGGTTTGTTTTGACCCGAGAAAAAGTTTCTCGCGGTTGGCTGTAGCACATAGTGTTCAACACCACAAAGAAAACACGTCGCGGGATCAAATCCCGGCTGCAGCGGCTGCATTTCCGATGGAGGCGGAAATGTTGTAGGCCCGTGTGCTCAGATTTGGGTGCACGTTAAAGAACCCCAGGTGGTCAAAATTTCCGGAGCCCTCCACTACGGCGTCTCTCATAATCATATGGTGGTTTTGGGACGTTAAACCCCACAAATCAATCAATCAAAACAATACGTAGAAGAGAGCGTGCCTATGTGGTCCACAATTCAGTTTCATCATACGCTGATCCTCCTCATGCTTCATGCTGTTGATGGATTCACAGCATGCCCCAGTTTAATTTTTCTATGACTGGGCTTGAAGATTGTCACGTCAAGCCACCTCTTATTTTCTTTTTCCCTTCTATATTGAGCACGATGTTCACCAATTGCATTTTGGTGTCGAGTGTACTGGACATAAATAATTCTCGCATCGCCAGCAGTGTTGATCAGAAAGACTACATTTTTTGCAACAATGTATCGAAAAGACATGACAGAGCTCGTACAATTTAAATGATTTCAATGGTGCAAGGATATCTCCTGAAATACTTTTGTATACTTGACCGCATCGTGCGCACAAATTTTCGCGTAGATTACGCAATTACTTCCGGTGTTTGATAAATAGGTGGAGTTTAAGGGTGAGCTACACTTAAAAACATGTTACTCGACTCTTGTAGAAGCTACCTAAGTGGTTTCAGTTCCGACTGTAGCTCTGCTTACTTTTCTGCATCACTTTTACCGTCATGTTTTTGACAACGCTAAGTATATGTACCACCCTGCTGAAATCACCAATTGCTGATTGCAGTAACTGTAAATACATAGTAATAATAAATATTATGTTCAATACACTAGTCATGGGGTAGGAAAGGAATATGCTTGTTAACCACATAGTAAATGCTCCGAGATTGTACTGTCCAGTTATCCTTTGCGGAAGCTGTTTCGCTTTTTTATTTCTTCGTAGCGCTTATTGTTTGCGTCAATGTACATAAAGAGCTACGTATAGTTCCATAGAGAAAAAACACCAGATGCTCGGGACGGGTAGCACAGTTACAGTGTAAGCTGGAGGAGCGGCTTTTGTAGACCTTTTTTTTTATTTAGTGTTAGCATCTCATTTGCTGGCATCTCATTGCAGGTGTCTTATTTTAAAAGGTACCCAGCATAGTTCCGTAAACTGTACTTCAAACAATGCCTGCTTCAAGGGATGGCTTGCCCCTGATTGTTTTTGCACTACTACCTGACCACATTTAATTAACGAGCTTCACAACTCCAGATTATGCAGCATCGTGTGTTTGACAAAAGATTTGCTACACCTAGAACTATTGTGTCTTTATGTTCTTGGCACATTTCAATCGCCTTGATATATTGAAAATAGTGATAGAAAATATTTATGTAACACTTCATCTGACGAGATTTTGTTGCGAGATGAGGAAGGAAATTTCATAGTGTTATTGCGCGCATTAGAAGTGCTTTACGCAACAGATAGTCGAATGTGCAACGATCTCCGCGTTGTTGATATATGTGTCTAAGGTCTGTGCAAATATAAAGCAGCTATCGAATGGGGTCCTTGGCGTACCATGTAAGGGCTAACATGCTTAACCTAAAAGCAATTTTAAACCCACACTGTTTATTTAGGTGTACATCTCAAGTACGTTGTGCTCCATCTCGCGCCCGGGTGTTGTCAGAATTCAGAGCTTGATTTTGCGATTGAAGAGTGAATGCACCATAAATATTGGCTATGTTAGATTGGAAAATACTGATGATAATCAGCCTTTTTACTCAATGGTCTCACTGATGTATGTGTAAGCATGGCAATGGCAGGAACACTATCATGCTGTAGCCAAGAAAAAAAACTGATGCAGAACATTTTGCATTAGTCTATAAAGCAGGTATCGATTGCTAATATTCCAATAGTTGCTAACGTGAGGTCATTACTGGCAGAGATATGCTTTTATTTTTCCTTCCAGAAAAAAAAACTGATGTTCACGTTTGGTGCCATCGTATACAGTGTTACACCTTCAATCCTCCCACAGCTCAGACAAGAGTGTAGGATGAAAATCTAGGTGAATTACACGCTTGATACATGTAGCATTTTATTTTCAACAGTAGAGTGTTTAAGCTTCATTCCCAGCCTCGAAACACATGCGTCAAGCTAAGTGTAAACAAAGCATATATATATATATATATATATATATATATATATATATATATATATATATTGTTGAGACGTTTATTGGCGGACGGTTGTCGACGATGCTTGACAGTGACAGTCAATGCGGGTACCGACTCTCTGCACGAGCTGCTCTTCTTCTTGCTAAAAAGGGCAACCCACTAGAAGGCGCTGGAGAGGACGACCCACTGTTCGAAGGCTTCACCACAACTACCCCGGGTACGAAGAGGCAGCCGCCTGGCGACCTAGCAGCTGGTTACTATGAGCGGGTCGTGGTAGGCTTTGAGGCGCTCCACGTTGACAATGTCGCGCCCTCGACGGCGCATGTCCGAAGATGGTTCGATGAATTCGACCAAGTAATTTACAGGGGAAGTGCGTTCGACGACACGGTAGGGGCCTTCGTATTTGGGCAATAGTTTTGAAGATAGGCCAGTTGAAGTGGTAGGGATCGAGAGCCAGACGAGCGCTCCAGGGAGGAACATGGGCGCAGTAGTGCTGGTGTCAGCGCGAATGCCTTTTTGCCGCTCTTGATCATGCGCTGTAAAGGTCCTTGCGAGCTCTCGACACTCTTCAGCAAGCTTGGCTGTAGCAGAAATAGGCGCCCACTCTGACGGATCTGGCTTGTACGGAAGTATAGTGTCGATGGTGTGCGACGGGTGCCTTCCATATAATAAAAAGAAAGGTGAAAAGCCAGTAGTGCTCTGAGGGGCGGCGTTATATGCGTAGGTGACGAAGGGTAGAATGGAATCCCAATTTGTGTGATCGGCGGCGACGTATGACTAGTAGCCACTGGCGGCCGTCACCGCTGTAATTGCGTCGGTGGAGAAGGTCGTCGCGAACGGCGAAATGGTGGGCTTGACGACGCAACGCGCGAGTGGATGGAGTGGATGGATCAGTCAGCAAGTCTATCAGTGAGGCAATCCATTGATCCTTGCGCTGTTCAGTAGCAACGGCATGAATGCTAATGGAAGAAACGGCAAGGTGAGACGCTGAGTCGTGGGCATTGTCGTCAGGCAAGGGAGAGCGCGACAGGGCGTTGGCGTCAGCATGTTGCCTTCCGTTGCGGTACAGCACGCGGATGTCGTAGTCTTGCAGGCGAAGTGCCCACCGGGCGAGACGGCCTGAGGGATCTTTCAATGAGGACAACCAGCATAGTGCGTGATGGTCGGTGACTACATCAAATGGGCGACCATATAAATAAGGTCGGAACTTGGTAAGGGCCCACACGATTGCCAGACATTCTTTCTCAGTGACGGTGTAATTAGTCTCGGCTTTTGTAAGCATACGGCTTGCATACGCCACGACATATTCCGGGAACCCTGGTTTGCGCTGCGCAAGGACAGTGCCGAGACCGACACCACTGGCGTCCGTGTGTACCTCTGTAGGGGCAGTAGAGTCGTAGTGGCGGAGTATGGGAGGCGACGTCAGTAAACGACGGAGCGTTGTGAATGCGTCGCCACACTGTGATGACCACGAATGGAGAGGCCCGTTACTACCGAGGAGTTTTGTCAGCGGCGATGCGATAGACGCGAAGTTTCGGATGAAGCGCCGAAAGTAGGAACACAGTCCTAAGAAACTGCGCAGTTCCTTGATGGATGTCGGCTTGGGGAACTCGGTCACGGCCCGAAGCTTGGCTGGATCGGGGAGAATTTCGTCCTTGGACACGACGTAGCCGAGTATTGTCAACTGCCGAGCTGCAAATCGGCACTTCTTCAGGTTCAGTTGCAGACTGGCGTCACTCAGACGCGTTAAAACATGCCGCAGGCGTTGAAGGTGCGTTGAGAAGTCCGGAGCGAAAACGACGACGTCATCGAGGTAGCACAGGCACGTGTGCCATTTCAGGTCACGCAGGACGGTATCCATCATGCGCTCAAAGGTGGCAGGCGCATTGCACAGCCCAAACGGCATGACGTTAAATTCGTACAAGCCGTCGGGAGTGACGAAAGCGGTCTTCGGTCGAGCGTCCTGAGCCATAGGTACTTGCCAGTACCCTGAGCGCAAATCTAGAGATGAAAAAAATTCGGCTCCTTGTAGGCTGTCAATCGCGTCCTCCACACGCGGTAGTGGGTACACGTCCTTACGAGTGATCTTGTTGAGACGTCGGTAGTCCACACAGAACCGCACAGAACCGTCCTTCTTCGCGACGAGAACGACAGGAGATGCCCAGGGGCTGTTACAGGGTCGAATAACATCGCGGCGTAGCATGTCGTCCACTTGCTCGTTGATTACACGGCGTTCTGTGGGAGATACGCGATATGGACGTTGCCGTAGTGGTGGTTGTGCGCCTGTGTCAATGCGATGCGTAACAGTGGATGTGCGGCCGAGAGAAGGTTGAGAGACATCGAAAGAAGAGCGGAATTCTTCCAACAGGGCCAGAAGCTGGGAGCGCTGGACTGGCGTAAGGTTGTCAGCAATGGAAGGACCAAATACATCAGCGGATGATGAAACAGATGTAGAAACAGCACTAAGCGTATTGGAACTTCGGCAGTGCGTGTCATCAGGTTGATCCATGACTTGTGCGTCTTCGATGGGTTCCACGCTGCCGAGACATTCCCCTCGCACCAACGTAACACTGTATGGGGATGAGTTCAGAACAAAAATAGTGGTGCTGCCGCGAGTTACTTGCACGGTCGCGAAAGGAACCAGCAAACCTTTTCTGGTGAAAACACGATGAAATGGTGAGAGGAGTGCTGCGGTGTCTGAAAGACTTGCACAGTAGACCAACACCGCCGCGGACGAGTTGGCAGGCACTTGCGTGTCGTCCCTGACGAGTAACTTGCTTGCAGTAGATGGACTGTCGGCCGGCGTCAAAGAAGAGAATGGTGTCAGCTCTATTTCTGCTGGTGCGCAATGAATGACGGCGTCGTGGCGGGAGAGAAAATCCCATCCTAGGATGACGTCGTGAGAGCATGAAGGAATTATGATGAATTCAACGGCATGCATCACGTCCTGAATCATGAGGCGGGCTGTACACATCGCTGTAGGGTGAATGCTTTGGGCGCTGGCTGTACGGAGGGAGAGCCCGGAAAGTGGCGTGGTCACTTTGCGCAGTAATCGGCTAAGCTTTGCGTCCATCACGGATACGCCGGCTCCAATATCTACAAGGGCAGATGCACGAACACCATCCACAAGCACGTCTATCACGTTCGATGGTCTTTCCTGAGGGCTTCCGCAGTTCGACAGCGTCGCAGCCCTTGCCTCGTGGACTGCGACGACTAGTTTTCCTGGTCACCCTCTAGTGGACGTGGCCGCATCGGCGACAGTGAGCGACGTCGCGGAGAATGTGATCGGCGGGTAGATGGAGCGGGGCGGGACGACGGTGACGTAGGTGGTGGTTGGTCATAAAAGCGGCTCGATTGGCTGGGAAAATTGGAGGCGACTTGCGGTCGCTGCACACGATTGCAGTAGCGTGCTACGTGCCCGCCGCAACCAAAAGCAAAGCAGATGGGGCGATTGTCCGCAGTGCGCCATCGGTTCGCGGGTCCCATCCATGTCGAAGAACGCGATGGGCGAGCCGGCTGCTGATATAACTGCATAGTGGGCGGCACACGGGGCACGTGGATGACGTCGGTATATGTAGGCGGCACAGTTTCTCCGAAGGCCTGGGGTCTGGCGATGGTTTCGGTGTAACCAAGAGGGCCAGTCACAGGAATCGGTGGGGGTGGCCTGGCGACAACTTGGGCGTAACTGAGTGGTGTAGATACTGGAGGCGGCTGGTGATATTCTGGAACGACCTCCGCGATTTCCTGCTGAATGGCTCGGCGGAGGGGAGGCAGAAGTGTGCTTGACGACTGTTCAGCACGTTGCGGGGAAGCAAAGGCCAGTAAAGAGACCTGGCGGGCAACTTCTTCACGCACTAATGACTTGATTTCAGCAAGCAAGGCGGTGTGGTCCGGAAGTGTTGACAAGGCCGAGAGATCAGCGTCACGTGAGGGTGGTCGACGGGTCATCGAGCGCTGCCGTCGCAGCTCCTCGTAACTTTGGCAAAGTGTAATGATCTCTGCCACAGTGCGAGGGTTCTTGGCCAGGAGCATGGTGAAGGCATCGTCGGCGATGCCTTTTAGAACATGGGTAATTCTGTCGGCCTCCGACATGCTCGCGTCCACTTTCTTGCACAAGTCAAGAATGTCCTCTATGTAGCTTGTGAAGGACTCACCGGTCTGCTGTGCTCGTTCACGTAACCGCTGTTCGGCTTGGAGCTTACGAACGGCAGGACGGCCGAACACGTCGACGACGGCGGTTTTAAAAGCGGACCAAGTGGGGAAATCGGATGCGTGGTTGTTGTACCACATGCCGGCCACACCCGCGAGGTAGAAAACCAGGTTGCCGAGTTTACCTGCCTCGTCCCAATGATTGGGGACGCTGACGCGTTCGTACATAGCAAGCCAGTCCTCGACGTCGGTGCCATCCGCGCCGGTGAAGACAGGAGGGTCCCGGATGCGGGGAACACCGGAACATGGCGTCGGCGCAGGAGGAAGCGTTTGCTGTGCGGCGTCTTGGTGCATGGTAGAAGGCACGGTGCGGGATCGTAGCTCCAGGGGCATCAAATGCTAACCGAAGGTGTTAGAAGGGCACAGCACTGTCCACCAAATTGTTGAGACGTTTATTGGCGGACGGTTGTCGACGATGCTTGACAGTGACAGTCAATGCGGGTACCGACTCTCTGCACGAGCTGCTCTTCTTCTTTCTAAAAAGGGCAACCCACTAGAAGGCGCTGGAGAGGATGACCCACTGTTCGAAGGCTTCACCACAATATATATATATATATATATATATATATATATATATATATATATATATATATATATATATATATATATATATATATATATATATATATATATATATATATATATAAAATAAGGGAAAGAAGTGTATACCTAAGGGCTCGTTTTTCCGTGTTTTTAACACAATAATAATGAGATATAACAGACAGTAATGCCAAGGAATGTACAGGGGAAGTTATTAACATTAATGGAATGTAAATAAGAAGAAAGAAAAGTGGATGAAAAAATTACCAACTGTAAGCAGGAATCGAACCTACGACCTTCGAATTACGCGTTCGATGCTATATATATTATATATATATGCTATAATATTATATTAATATATGCTATAATATTATATATATATATATATAATATTGTTACGTGAATAACGAGTCGATAGACTGTCTTTATCTTCCCTGTTTCAAATAGCAAGAAGACAGAAAGGAAACAGAGGAAGAGGTAAAGAAAAGGAGTTGGGGTAGACCACCAGCATCGTTGCTTCCACAGTCTTCTTGTGTGCGCCACTTAAATCTGTTTTTTTTTTTTTAGCCCAGCAATAACATTTGTTTATAAATGCAATAGAATTCGAATTTCTTTGTACAGTGCTAAAGCGCCCGAAGTGGTCTAGTTTGTAAATGTTACAAAGGGAAGCCACAATAAAATGCATCATCGAACTAGAATTGCATTCTGTTGATATGCCTGCCTTTTTTTTCTTTTTAAACTGTTCACCGTGTAGGTAGGTCTGTTTCATGGAATCGGTTGTTGTCAGCTTTTGAGTCTGTGTCACCAAAGCTCCCACTAATTTGCCTACTCTAATAAGAAGACTAGTGTAGTTGCAGAGTAACAGAGCTTTTGCGGAAAGCAATAGAAATTTTAAGCGGATTTTGCCACACTAAATGCTCATATCAAATTATTCATCACATATATGGTTGGGTTACATTCTTGGTGCTGAGGTGTACGTGACGAACTACTGGAGCAACAGCTGAGATTTAGTGCCGGAAAGCAACACAGTAACACAATATATACTTACGGCATTTGTTCAATTATGGTATACAACAGCATAAATCACTCATAACCTTTTTTTTTTCAGTTAGCTTGCCACTTTATTACATCTCAGCAACCAGGTTTTACATTTATCAACGAAAACTTTCACTCTTTACACTTTTGTGAAGCTCCCTCGAGAAGTACAGACTGACAAAAATATTACCCAGCGTTGTGCATTTAGATGGCTTTTGTTTTCTTTCCGTTCTTGTCTACGTTTTTATTATTATAAGCGGGCATCACCATGTGTAGAGAACGATCACTGCACCGTGTAGATGTACCCGTGAAAGACACACTGATTGATTTGATTGATTTGTGGGGTTTAACGTCCCAAAACCACCATTTGATTATGAGAGACGCCGTAGTGGAGGGCTCCGGAAATTTTCACCACCTGGGGTTCTTTAACGTGCACCCAAATCTGAGTACACGGGCCTACAACATTTCCGCCTCCATCGGAAATGCAGCCGCCGCAGCCGGGAGTGAAAGACACACTACACAACAACCTTTCCTCGCTGGTCCCCCCACTGGCAAAAGATAGTTGAAGCCAGCCAAGCGCATTGTCATCCCATGTGTGCCGGGTGCCACTGAAGAGCTCTCCGCGATTCTAGGAAAATCAGGGGTTGAGGTGGTTCGCAAGCCTGCTTCGATGCTCACCCGCTTGCTACCACGGCCGAAGGAAGAAGCAACACCAGTGAGTAGTCTGCAAGTTGCTGTGTTCAAAGTGTGCAGCCAGCTACGTAGGCAAAAGTGAATGTTTCCCTTGTTATGTCTGCAAGTCCACACTGAACGTCCATGCCTCCGAAAAAGGCAATCTTTGTCAAGGCCAGCACGTGAGCCCACCTGACGCGAACAACTCAACGGCGTCATCACGTGGCGGTGCTGATCTGTCGCGCAAAACACAGTGAGCCCCCTCAGCCCACGAGCCCATCGAAGCAATTGGCGCCTTCCAGTCTGGCGAGTCTTACGCAATGTGTGGCGACGTCACTTGTCCTTGGCTGCAACCACGCGCAGCGGCTCCGGATTTGATGAGAATGGCACAGCCCAGCGGCGAGCCCCATTGGAGGATTCTGACCTCACGGCCAGTGGCGCTTCTAGTTGGACATTTGGTTACTCAAAGAATCCACCCGGTGCCTATAAAAAAGCCCTGCGGCACGTCGCCGGTAGTAGACCTTTTGGCCACAGTGCCGAATTTGTAACGTCTCTGTATCGATGCTGTATATAAACCTTGTTTAACTCACCATCGTCTCGTCCACTCGTCTATCAGCTCTGCGCAGAAGCAGTGGTGAGCTGAGAAACCTACGCTACCAGACGGCTGGTGACCTTCCCGACGGACTTCGAAGCAGTGTTGCATTCGGGACCGTGTTGGCGTCGCCGTCTTTCGTAACATTGGCAGCTGCGGGATCGGCCAGCGTCAGCGACATCAATCGCTGGTGAGTGCCTGATGTTTTCCCTTCAGTTCACCAGGCTACTCTCTACAACTGCAAATCTAATCTGCTACAGCTGTAAAAAGGAAGAACACATCGCGAAAAACTATAAGCAAAAGTTTGCAACTATCCGAGAATCGAAAAACAAACGGAAGCCGCTAATCTGCTACAACTGCAAAAAGGAAGGGTACATCGCGAAAAATTGTAAGCAAAAGTTTGCTTTCGTAACAATCTGAGAATCGAAAAAGAACATACGGTTGTTAGAGCCGTATCTTCAAGAAATTAGTGTGAATGGGAAAACGTGTCGAGCACTTCGAGACTCAGCGGAAACCATGGACGTTGTCCATCCTTCATTGGTGTCTCAGGATGACTTTACAGGAGAATGCGCGTGGATCAGGCAAGTCACCGAGAAGCAGAGTGCTTGCTTACCAATCGCTACGGTTGTCATTGAAGGCCCATTCGGTAAGCTTCGCACCGAAGCGGCTGTGTCTTCCGCCCTTCCCGATCGTTTTCCTTATCTTTTCTCTAACAACTCGGAGCAGCTTCTCAAAGAGCAGGGTAAATCGTTCTTCCCCAACTTAGCGTACATGCCCCTCACGCGATCGCAAGAGCGGAAGCTTTCGCAGGAGCTTGATCTTGTTCAATGCTGTGAACCTTCAAGTGACCTCTGCGGCGAGTCGACGGAACCTCAGAGAGGACGTTTTCCGTGTGAGTCATGTGAGCAGTCACTCGAGCGGCCCGTCGCCGAAGCGACCGTCACGGTTTCCGTAGCGGAAGGAGACGACGTGGCGCCATTGAGTCAGAGCGGAAGGGGTGCAACGCTCTCGTCTGTAGCGGAAAGTTGGAGTAAGCTGTCGAGGGTTGATCGAGAAACGCTCATTCGGGAGCAGCGTGGGGACCTCTCGATTAAAGTGCTAATGGAAAGCGTAAACTTGGGAAAAAAGAGAGAGAGAGAGAGAGAAGTAAACGTTTATTTCGAAACAGTGTTCCGAGCAATGCCTGATGTCACCCTGAGGTGGGAGGGATCCTAAATCCAGGAACCCTCTGGCTTCTACTGCCCTCTTGGCCCTGGCGACGAGTTGTTGTTGCTCTTCCAGGTCCTCGAGGGTGAGCTTCGCCTCCCACGTTTCCGTTAGGTCTTCGTTCGTCCGTCCTGCTTCGTTATCAGTCGTGTGTTGTTGCAGATTACGTCTGGTAATACACTGGCATGCAAGAAGCAAGAGCGCCAGGGTGTCCGGTACGTTGCAAAGCGGACACATAGAGCTATATCTCGTTGGGTAGAGACGGTGCATTAGGGCCCCATGTGTGTATGTGCTGCTTTGCAGGCGTCTCAGTATTACGCTTTCCTCTTTTGTAAGTTTTGGGTGTGGTGGAGGGTATACTCGTCGCTCCAGCCTGTAATGCTGGAGTAACGACGAGTAGGTGTTTTGAACAACTTCCGTCTCTTCAACGACGGATTGAATGTCCTGTGGGCAGGGGGCAGCCCGGCTGACGTGCTCGCGGGCAGCGGCGTGGGCCGCTTCATTTCCCTGCAGACCCTCGTGTCCTGGCACCCATAATACACAAGTGTATGGGAGTGGAGTGCTTCGCCGTTTCAAAATATTGATGGCATTGGCTGAGATGCGGCCCTTAGCAAAATTTCTGCAGGCGGCTTGTGAGTCGGTGAAAATCACCGCGGCGTCTGTACATGTTGAGGTTGCTAGGGCGATTGCCGATTCTTCTGCAGCGTCTGAATTGAGTGCGTTGACCGTGGCTGACGCTAATTCTCGGCCTTGAGAATCGACGACGCTGACAGCGTACGCGTTTCTATGCGGATACTTGGCTGCGTCAGTGTAGCGGGCGTCCGGGTCTTGCTTGAACTTTCGTCGAATAGCTTTAGCTCTAGCCTCGCGTCTACTTTTGTGGAAAGTAGGATGCATGTTGCGTGGAATAGGTGCGATGGACAGCGACTCTCTAATGTACAGCGGGATGTGCTTTTTCCGGTCTGCATCGGCGATGAACGTGTCGCTGTAGTTGAGGTACCGGAGCACCGACCTCCCCGTAGGCGTCAGCTTGAGCCTCTCCAGCTGACTATTCCTATGCGCTTCAGTGAGCTCTTGCCACGTGTTGTGGACGCCCATCTTTAGGAGACGTGTGGTAGAGGCCATTGGCGGAAGTCCCAGGGCAACTTTAGTGGCCTTTCTTATCATGATATTAAGCTTTTCAATTTCAGCGGTTTTCAACTTTAGGTACGGCGTGCCGTACGTCATGCGGCTGGTGAACAGAGCTTGCATTATACGTAGAGTGTCGTGCTCTTTGAGTCCGTTTCGTTGATTCGCGATCCTCTTGACGAGGTGCGTGAGTTGTGATAGTGTTCGTTGGAGTTTCGGTATGGTGGCAGCTCCCGATCCATCCTTGTAGATGTGAACTCCAAGCACTCGCAGGGTCTCGACTTTTGGAATTAAGGTCCCTTTCAGCGTTACGCTAGGGTCGGGCTCGTCGTATAGAGGGGGTCTGCCTCTTGTTCTCGCTTTGAGTACGAGGTGCTCGGATTTCTCGGGGGCACAGTAGAGACCGCAGTCTCTGAGATACCGTTCGATGGCATCTACGGCGGTTTGTAGGCACGTCTCTTGTCTCCCAGTGTTCGAAGCCCTGGTCCAGAGCGTGATGTCATCAGCGTAGATCGCGTGCCGTAAATCGGGTTTTGTCGAGAATTTTTGGCAGATTTATCATAGCCACATTGAAAAGTAACGGCGAGATGACCGAACCCTGCGGCGTTCCTTTTTTCGGTAGTTGGAAGCTTTTGCTGCGGATGTTGCATATGCCCACAGTTGCTGTACGGTCTGTCAGGAAGTTTCTGACATACGTATAGGTTCTAATGCCGCAGCCAACGCCTTCGAGGTTGTTGAGGATCGCGTCGTGGCTGACGTTATCGAAGGCCGCCTTGACGTCAACTCCGAGTATGGAGTACTTACTTCGATGGGTGAGGTGATCAAGGAGGTCTTCTTTGAGTAGTAAGAGCACGTCGTGCGTCGAAAGATGCTGCCTGAAGCCAAACATGGTGTCCGGTAGGTGTTCACTATCTTCCAGGTACTGGGTTAAGCGGTCGTGCACCATGTGTTCGAACAGCTTTCCCACGCACGAGGTGAGAGAAATCGGGCGTAGGTTCTCGATGCCGAGTGGTTTGTTAGGCTTAGGGATCATGGTGATTTCCGAGTGCTTCCATACCGCAGGTAGCTCTCCTTTATCCCAGCAGTCGTTGTAATAACGGAGAAGAGCCGTGGTGGCCTGGTGCGGTAGGTTGCGTAAGTGCTTGTTGACAATCCTGTCTATTCCGGGGCTGGTATTTCTTGTCAACTTCGTTAGGGCTGTGTCCAGCTCAGCCAGGCTGAAGGGCCGGTCGAGTTCAGTGTTTGGTGCGCCAGCGTATTCTTTGGTGTGAATTGAAGCCCTAGTGGGTGCATCGCCACAGAGCTTCTTTTGTAATTCTTCTAGGAGGTGTTCTTCTGTACCGGCGTAGTTTCGAATAAGCCTCTGAATGTGCTGCTTCTGTGCTGCTTTGGAGGGTTGCGTGGCTAGAAGTGTGCGTAGCAGATGCCAGGTTTTCTTGGTGCTCAGAGTCCCCTGCAGCTTGTCACAGAAAGCATGCCAGTTCTGCCTGGCCAATCGGTTCGCATAATCTTGAGCTTGCTCGGTGAAGAGAGAAATGCGTTTCCGTAACTTTCTGTTTAGTTTTTGTCGCTCCCACCGTTTTAGAAGTCCTCTTCTAGCCTCCCAAAGGTGGAGGAGATGCGCGTCGACGGCGGGTGTATCGACGTCAAGCTGTATGTCCTTAGTGTAGCGTTCGGCTATTTTGAGCACATTCTTAAACCAGTCTTCAATGTCGATTATGGTGGTTTCAACGTCGAGGTCATTCCTAAAGGATTGCCATTCCGTTAATCGCGCTATTCCAGTCTTGGTCTGTTTACGAGTGTGCGCTACGGAGAGTTGGATGATGTGATGATCACTACCTAAAGTTTCCGGTAGCACACTCCAATCTGCCCTAGTGACGTTCGCTGTAAATGTAAGATCTGGATTTGTATCCCTGGAGACGCTGTTCCCGATTCTCGTCTTCTGAAGAGGGTCGTTCCACAGGGTTAGTCTGTGATGTTGAGCAGTATCGTGCACTCTAGAACCCTTCCTCGTGGTGATATGATAGCCCCATGCCGTGTGAGAGGCGTTAAAGTCTCCCATTATTATGATCTGGTGGTCATTTGTGCGCTTCCTGATTTCTCGTATTAAGTGATCGAAGTCTTGTAGTTGGTCTCGTGGGGGGCTGTATATATTGGTTATGAAAAGACTTTGCTGCGTCTTTCGTTCCGGCAGAATCTCTATTAGGGTATGCTCTATTTGAGTGTCCTCGATTTCGTGTTTTTGCGTTGAAAGTGCTTTCTTGACAAGTATGGCAGTTCGATGGGTTTGTGCGCAGGTCGTGTAGCCTTGCAGTCGTACGTTCTGCGTGTTGGTTTCCTGAAGTGCAATGATGTCTGGTTGGTTAAGCTTGGTGAATTCTTGTATGCTTTCGTGTCGAGGGCGGTATGACCAACAGTTCCATTGCCATATGCGTAAAGTTGAATGCTGGTTCTTATACTTATAGTTAGGGACTGACATCTTCAATCGATTCAATGTCACGCCTGCCATCGCGACTCGGCGAGACTGAGCGAGAGGCATTGTGACTGTTCGCTCGTGCCTTCTTCCGAGTCATTTGGCGTGGGTTGTTCAAGCTGTCGAACTGTGCCATGGTTACGTAAGTTTTCTTCACGTGTGCGATGAAATTGTTGACTTGCGCAGCAATCCCATCAATTTTGCCATTAAGCGTAGTGATCTTGTGTTCAAACATTGAGGCTGTTTTTTCTATTGCAGACTAGACAATCTTTTCCATCGTGGCGTGCATGTTATTCATGAAAGATTCTTCGAATATCGTGCACCTTGCGTTCACTAGAGCTTGGACGCCTACCTTGGTCAGCGTCGTTGCCGGCTCTGTGCTTGAGTTTGCTTGTTCTTGATACTGTTGTTCTGCATTGTCCGAATGTCCTTGCTGATGCGTGCACTTTTCAAGTAGTTTGTCAATGAGCTCTTGTTGTCGTTTTTGACTCTGAAGCAGTTTATTTATGAGACTTTGTTGGCTTTGCAGTTGACTGTGCTGATTCTGGAGCTTTTCTTGCTGGTTTTTCAGTCTATCTTCGAGACCCTGTATGGCTGAGGTGTCCGACTTCGAGGAGGTTAAGCTGCTGCGGTCATTCAATCCACTTGCCATGGCAGCGTAGCTCGCACGTTTAACGGAACGCGAGCGCGTGCGAGAGCGGGAGCGCGAACTGGAACGCAGTATTGATTTGGATCTACTGCGCGCAGAGACGGAACGCTTGCGAGAGTGGGAGCGTGAACTCGAACGAAATTTTGACTTAGAACTGCTGCGCGTGGAGACGCGGCCCTCATTGTTACTGTTAGAGGTAGCGGCCGATATGCTAACCTCAGGGAACTCTTCTCCGCTGGCGTTCCAGTTGTTGTCTATTTCTTGAAGCCTGTTGAGGCGCTGTTGTCTTACGTTGAAGGGTGGTGGACTTGGCTTTAGTCTCCTTTTGCATTATTTACTTGCTGTTTCGTGTCCTTCCCCGCAGATCTTGCAGATGGGTGCGCATTCATGTCCCTGCGTTTGTCCGGCCTTGCCACATTTATAGCAGAAATCCGGGATAGGTTTCGGACAGACGTCCTGGCGGTGACCCGTATTGCCACAAGCTCGGCAATACTGCACTGACTTACGATATGGTCTGCAGCGGAAGTCTACGCTCTGGAAAATTATGTAGTAGGGAACGTGCGGTCCTTCAAAGAAGACGACTGCCGCGGTCGATTGACCTAGCATTCGGGCATGAAGAACTGTGTATCTTGCCGGTGCGCGAATTCCAGCCATGAGTTCTGCGGTGCTCGTACCGGGTATCAAGCCGCTGATGACGCCTCTGGAGACATCGTCCGGTGTTCTGATGTTGCCGTTCACAGTGTAAAAATTTCCTCCAAGCTGTATTTTTTGGATGCTTACCAGCTTCTTGGCGTCTTCTTTGGCGGCGGTGCTTGCGATGATTAGGTTTTCCATTCTCTGGACTTGTACGCGTACCTTGTCGTTAAAGTCTTGCTGTGATAGTCCACTCACTCTGCCGATGGCATGCGTGACAGCGACGGTGTTCCATTTGGCGAGGTCAAGACCTGCTTGCGGGCGGTAGACGATCTTGAAGTCATCGAGCGGCAGAGGTGGCATCTTGGGCCTGCGTTGTTGCTGCGTTGGTGATGACTTTAGCGTCTGCTCATTGATAGGTGGCTGCTCTGTGGGTTGGTTGGCCGGTGACCTTGGATTGGCGACAGCCTTCTTGTCTTTCTTATTTCTCGTGATCCAAGCGCTTTCCGTTGCAATTGTTCTGCCACTGCCAGCGTCATAGGTCCACAAATTTTCTGTTGTTTTGTTTGCGTCCACTTGGTCAGTTTGCATTGTATTTTCTTCGTCTTGCTGGTTTCTTTGCATTTCGCTTGCTGCGGCTGCGTCTCTGCTCAATCTAAGCTTTTCGCCACGGTGAGCGCGAGCGCTCGTGCCGTGCCGTCAGGAAAGCCTGAGCGCGTTGTGCACGCGCCGCGCGGCTTTGCCCAGGAACGAACTTGGCGTTAGGCTTAATAAACTGGACGCGCGCTTGTCGGGAATTAAGTCTTATATCTTGAGACAGAATGCACTCACCCAAAAGAAGCAGGTGTCCGCCGATTCCTCGTGTCTTGGCGACTGAGGCTGTGAAACTCTTGGGTTCGTCACTGGCCTTGTTTCGGGTTAAAAAGCACGAAAAGCAGGAGCCCATGCGAGACGCGTCTGGTCTATACGGCCCCCTAGCGGTGGATCGGGAAAAAAGAAAAGGAATGTTTTTTTTTTTTTGAGAAAGCAGGGTTTTTCTATCGGAGCTACACAAATGCACAAGGTCGCAAGTATGAGCAGCTCTTGGTGCCACAAAAGTATCGTCGCCAACTATTGGAACTGGCGCATGAAAATGCATGGACAGGGCATCTCGGCATAAAAAAAACCAAGGCTAGAGTTTCCCTTGAGTTTTATTGGCCGAAATGCTGGAAGGATATCGAAGACTTTGGACGCTCATGCGACACTTGTCAGAGAGCGGGGGAATTCGCGGACAAGTGGAAGGCACCCATGAAACTTTCTGATACCAATTCTGAAACGAAATTAGGAAGGCGGCTGGACAAAATTTACAACTTGATGAAACCATACGTTCAACGTCAAGCGGTCGTTAATCTCCTCTTGAATGCTTCAGAGGAAGAGGGAGCAGAAATTTTGAGTTCTAGAGATTTAATCGAAAGGGGATCGGAGGTAATATTGGAGCAGTTGAACCTAGAGCCTAGGTTAAGTGAAGTCCAGAAGGAGAACCTGAAAAGGATTGTTTCCAAGTTTGGAGACGTGTTTTCGGACCGTCCCGGAAACACGACGGTGATAGAACACGATATCATGCTAACTGGTGAGGAGTCAATCCGTAGCAAGCCGTATTGTTGTTCCCCTGTGCAACGTCACAAGTATGAGCAGCTGTTGGTACCGCATAGGTATCGTCGCCTAAAAGTGGCTGGTTACTGAGGCGGAGCATGATGCTCCAACAGCACAACTTTGACGTTCGCTACAAAAAAAAAGGAAAGCTATACGCTAATGCAGGTGCATTGAGCAATGCGTTCTAGCTAGTACCTTCTCCACCTTTCGGTTTCTCGCAGGCGATTCGGGGCAAAATTTTGTACTCATCACGGCCTTAGCTGAGCACTCTCGCCCAGAATGAGCTCAAGGAGCCAACTTTATGTTGTATTCTAATTCGTTACGTTGTTGTACGTGTAAAAAAAATTGAGTTGTCATTTTAAGAGTCTTGTGTCCCACATGTGCATCTTGATGTAGAGGGAACGAAACTCCGATAGACACGTAGCTTGGTATATGTTGTAGTATACTTTCTCTGGTGTTCTGTCGGGTGACCGAGGGCACTTCCTTGTGTCGTGTCTTGTCTGTTGTCGAACCGTCCTCGACAAGTTGCAGAACCATCGACAAGTGCTGAGACCAAAGATGGTCAGAAGAAACGAGTGAAGCTGGCCGACAAGTTGTGGCGACAAGCTAGTGGAGCTGGGATCCGTCCTCAAGAATGGGATGTGCTCCCGGAACAGAGTCTGAAACTGCATTCTCCCCATGGCCCTGGAGGCGAACCTGGAGGGACCTGGCAAACGAGCGCGCCTGACATCCGAGCCACGTGGAAGCAGCTCGTCTCTCCGGCGCATTGTCTGGCGGCGGGGGGGGGGGCTGTTATGCCTGCGAGTCCGCAGAGAACGTCCATGCCTCGGAAAAAGGCAATCTGTGTCAAGGCCAGCCCGCAAGCCCGCCTGACGCGAACAACTCAATGGCGTCAACACGCGGCGGTGCCTCTCTGCCGCGCACGCACAGTGAGTCACCTCAGCCAGCGAGCCCGTCGAGCAAGCAACCGGCGCCTTCCTGTCTGGCGGGTCTGGCGCAATACCTGACGACGTCACTCGTCCTTGGGTGCAGCCACCTGCAGCGCAGCCTCTCCAGATTCGATGAGAAAGAATGACGCGGCCCAGCGGCGACCCCATTGGAGGAGTCTGACCTCACGACCAGCGGCGCTTCTGGTTGGACATTTGGTTACTCAAAGAATCCACCCGGTGCATATAAAAGAAGCTCTGCGGCGCGTCGCGAGCAGCAGACCTATTTGAGAGCAGACCTATTTGAGAGTTGAGCTATGTGTTAACAGATTATGTGTTAGGGAGGAGAGCTCGGCTCTTCGGGTCTCTAAGCTGTCGGCCCCAGTGCCGAATTTGTAACGCCTCTGTAAATATGCGGTACATAAACCTTGTTTAATTCACCGTCGTCTCGTCCGCTCGTCTATCAGCTCTGCGCAGAAGCAGTCGCGAGCTGAGAAACCTACGCTACCAAACGGCTGCTGACCTTCCCGGCGGAGTTCGAAGCAGCGACGCCTTCGGGACCGTGTTGGCGTCGCCGTCTTTCGTAACAGTGGAGTCAGCGGCGAGATTCGTGGCACCCCCTTCGTAACGTCGTCGGAGGCGCGCTTGGCAACAATATATATATATATTGCCGCGATCGTAATAACAGACAGCGATGAATCGACGTCTTGCTTGCCCTTAGACCAGGACGCCAAAGCCCTCTTCTTTCTTCACTTCCAAGGGATTCCACCTACAGTTGATGGCTCATACCCATTACCTGCGACATTACTCCCTCTCCTCGAAAAGCATCGGCTCGATGCTGGTAATGAGCGTTGAGAAAAAAATGAGAATGAAAAGATGCTACCATGGAACCCAACAACTCCGTCGTAAGGAAAAAAAATTGGACTGGTGTCATAAAAGTAGTCAATAAAGAAAGGAGTTAGTACACAAGACAATCAAAAAGAAACCAAAGTGACAAAAAATATTCATTGCATGGTAAGTTAGTCCACGTTCGATGGATGACGCAAGAAATATGGCTTGAGTCTTGACACGTGCACCACGTCACTTTGTGGAAACCGACGGGAACGTTTTGAGGTGCCCTCAGGGAGAACTTCATACGTAACGTCACTGAGTCGGCGCAGAACTTTGTAAGGGCCGAAGTAGCGCCAAAGCAACTTCTCAGAGTGACCACGCTGTCGGATGGGAGTCCACACCCAAACTTCATCGCCTGGTTGGAAGGTAACCTCTCGGTGTGTAAGGTTGTAGCGGTGTGCGTCGGCAGTTTGGCGAGCCTGAATACGGCATCGGGCGAGTTGACGGGCCTCCTCGGCGCGTTGAGCGAACAATGCAGCGTCCGCGTTGAACATGCTCAAGTTGTTGGGAAGGAGCATATCGTCGAGCATTGTAGTGACCTCTCGACCATGAACTAAGCGAAATGGGGTGAAACCTGTACTCTCTTGGAGTGCTGTATTGTAAGCAAAAGTTACGTAAGGGAGTATATCATCCCAGTTCTTGTGATCAACAGCCACGTACATTGACAGCATATCTGCAATGGTCTTGTTCAACCGTTCAGTGAGTCCATTTGTTTGGGGGTGATAACCCGTGGTTTTCCGATGTTCTGTACCACTTAGTCTCAGCACTTCTTGAAGCATCTCTGCGGTGAAAGCTGTACCACGATCAATAATTATCACAGCTGGCGCCTGTGACGAAGTACGATGCTGGTGACAAAAAACTGTGCGATTTCGGCTGCGGTAGCTTTGGGCAGGGCCTTTGTTTCGCTGTAACGCGTTAAATAATCGGTGGCAACCACAATCCACCGGTTTCCAGAAGAAGAGGTGGGAAATGAGCCAAGCAAGTTAATGCCAATTTGATGGAATGGTGTCTTCGGCGTGGCGATAGGCTGTAGTAGTCCTGCTGGTCAGACAGGTGGAGTCTTACGGCGTTGGCAGTCGCGGCATGTGCGAACGTACTGCTTGACTGTCTTTCGCGAGGCGGGGCCAGTAGTATGAGCGGTGAATTCTTTCCAATGCGCGCGTGTAGCCAAGGTGTCCGGATGATGGTTCGTCGTGAAAAGCATGTAAAATATCGTCCCGAAGCGAGGTCGGCGCAACCAGTAGGTAAGTAGCGTGGGTATGGTCGAATTTTTTCTTATAGAGGACTCCATCCCTGATGCAGAATGAGGCCAGCGAACGTGCGAAGTTTCGAGGAAGGCTGTGTTTTCGGCCTTCGAGGTACTCAATCAGCAGGCTTAGCTCCATGTCGTCGCGTTGTTGTTGAGCCAAGTCGGTTGCTGATACCGAGGAAAGGAATGTATCGCCCTCTTCAACGTCCGCGTTCGTACTTCCAATTGGCGCACGTGAGAGACAGTCAGCATCAGTGTGTTTGCGTCCTGACTTGTGAATGACTGTAACGTCAAATTCTTGCAGCCGAAGGGTCCAGCGTGCTAGACGACCCGAAGGGTCTTTGAGGTTGGCGAGCCAGCATAAAGAATGGTGGTCGCTAACTACCCTGAATGGTCGACCGTATAAATAAGGGCGAAACTTTGTTATATCCCAAACAACGGCTAAGCATTCTTTTTCTGTTGCAGAGTAGTTTTTCTCTGCAGATGATAGTGTTCGACTTGCATAGGCAATCACGCGCTCTATGCCATTTTGCCATTGAACCAGTACAGCTTCAAGTCCGACGTTGTTGGCATCCGTGTGTAGCTCTGTGGCAGCGTTATCGTCAAAGTGACCGAGTACAGGTGGGGCTTGGAGATGGTTTCGTAGCGTGTAAAAGGCAGGCGTGATGCTGATCATGACCCCAAACAAACGGTATGCCGTCTTTCGTAAGTTCATTTAGCGGTTCAGCGATTTTAGAAAAGCCTTTGACGAAGCGTCTGTAATATGCGCAGAGTCCCAGAAATCGGCGGAGGTCGCGCTTGTTCGTTGGGGCAGGAAATGCGGCAACAGCTTTCGTTTTCTCAGTATCTGGGTGTATACCAGCGTGGCTGACAACGTGACCAAGAAATTTCAGTTCCTCGAATGCAAAGTGTCATTTCTCAGGTTTGAGAGAAAGTCCAGCTGTTCGAATCGCCTGAAGAACTGCCTGTAAGCGCTGGACGTGCTGCTCAAACGTGTCCGAGAAGAGGACCACATTGTCAAGATAGACAAGACACGATTGCCATTTTAGCCCAGAAAGAACCGTGTCCATCATTTTTTGAAAAGTAGCTGGCGCCGAGCATAAGCCGAAGGGAAGGACCTTGAACTCGTAGAGTCCGTCAGGAGTAATGAAGGCGGTCTTTTCGCGGTCGCGCTCATCAACAGATATTTGCCAATGGCCGCTGCGTAGATCCATGGAAGAAAAGTAACGAGCATTGCGAATGCGGTCCAGCGAGTCGTCTATTCGTGGTAAAGGATACACGTCTTTCTTCGTGATCTTATTCAACTTTCGGTAGTCGACGCAAAATCGCATAGTACCATCTTTTTTCTTTACTAACACAACAGGGGACGCCCAGGGACTGGTCGATGGCTGGATGACATCGTCCTTGAGCATCTGCTGGACCTGTTGCCGTATAACGTCTTGTTATTTTTGCGAGACTCTGTAGGCATGCTGTCGAATGGGTCTCTCGGTAGGCTCGGTGATGATACGATGCTTGGCAAGCGGTGTTTGGTTAACTTTCGAAGTCGTAGCGAAGCAGTCCCGAAATGAGCCGAGCAGCTTCAAAAGACGTTCCCGTTGTGCAGACGGTACACCCTAGTTTACGTCGAGAGTGCTTGCAAATGTCATGCCAGAATCGTCGCACGACGAAAGAGCAGATAATGCTGAGGGTCCAGGGACGTCGGCAATATCCTCAAGGTATGCGATCGCAGTGTGTTTGGTAAGATGACGATACTCCTCGCTGAAATTCGTGACTAATAGGCAAGCCTGCTTTCTACTGGGCTGAACAATACCTCGGGCAACGCAGATTTGTTGTGCAAAAAGTAGGGACAAATTTCCTTCTGCAATTACAGCATCGGGGACGTCTTGGTCAAATTCAACGTTGATAAAAAGGCTTCTGCGGGGAGGCAGAGTAACAGATTCGGAGGATACACGTAGAGCAGCCTTCGATGAGCGGGCGTTTTCCGGTTCAGGATGAAACGGGTCCTCGAACGAGACCTGCAAGTCTCGTAGGTCAATAATTGCGCCGTGTTCGCGAAGAAAGTCCAGCCCTAGAATGAGTGGACGGGAGCACACAGGCAATACGAGGAAAGACCCTGTGAACGTCGAAGCACGGACTCGAACACGGGCTGTGCACATTCCAGTCGGCGTGTCGAGGTGGCCCCCTGCCGTGCGCAACGGCGGTCCTTGCCAAGGGGTAGTTACCTTCCTCAGTTGGGATGCCAGGGCGCTGCTCATAACCGAATAATCGGCGCCGGTGTCGACGAGGGCAGTGACGACGTGATTATCGACGTGTACGGTGATGTCGGCGGAAACAGTCTTATGACTTTCGGAAACGACTGGAAAGTCAGAATGGTCTTCGTCGGGTCTTTGCGTCGAAGGAGGCTCTTTGACAGTTCGTTGGGACGCGGCTTCACTTCCAGGAGCCGCGGTTTCTAGTTTCCCCTGTGGGGACTCGGTGACCAGCCTCTGAAAGGAGCATAAGATGACGAGGGTATCCTAGGTGACATGGGGCGGCGAGGTGATGGTGATCGTGATTGGGGGCGTTGACCAAGGCGAGGAGCTTGCTGGCCCGTAAGGTACGCTTCGATGTCGCGGGGACGCTCACCGTAACGCGGGCACCGAGCATCAGGGTGAAAGCCACGGAGACCAAGCTGGCGGTACTGGCAATTACGGTAGACGTGACCCGCTTCGCCACAGTGGTAGCGGAGTGGACGGTTATCTGACGTACGCCACACGCTGGCCTTTGTGGCGTTCTGCCACGATCCAGACGGACGACAAGTTGGTGCACTCGGAAACCTTGAGGCGGGTGGCGGAGTCGAAGAGGTGCCCTGGAACGGATGGCTAGCCCGATCCATTGTCCCCATGGTAGGATCAGGGCCATGTGGTGCAGGAGATCGCAGAGCCGCCGCATAAGTCAGCACAGGGGCCTCAGGCCTTGTTGGCGTGAGTGGAGTGACCACCTGTCGGATCTCATTTCGGATTAAGTCTGCGAGAGCACTTACGGGTGGTTGGGGTCCCGCTGCTTGGAGTTGGCGCAGCTCGTCCCGCACGACGCTTCTTATGAACTCTGCGAGGGCATGCCTCTCGCTGTCAGCCCCGATAAAGCATGCAGCAGGGGTCACGTCGTGGCGTTCATACTGTGACGACCGATACTGGAGAGTACGCTCCATTGTGGTTGCCTCATTTATGAACTCTGCCACAGTCGTCGGTGGATTAAGCACGAGTCCGGCGATGAGCTGCTCTTTTACCCCACGCATTAAATGCCGCACCTTCTTTTCCTCGGACATTTCAGGGTCAGCACGCTTGAGGAGTCGAAGCATGTCCTCGACAAACATCGAAACTCTCTCGTTCGGTCGTTGGTTCCGAGACGAGATAGCCTGCTCCGCTCTCTCTTTCCTTTCAGTGCTGCGGTACGCATCACTAAACTGTCGGCTGAACTCATGCCACGTCGCAAAGGAACCCTCGTTATTCTCGTACCACGTTTTGGCAGAGTCTTCTAACGCAAAGTAAACTCTCCGCAGCTTGCGAGCTTCATCCCATTCATTGATGTTGGCAACTCGATTGAAGTGGTCAAGCCAGTCGTCAACATCTTCATAAATGTCTCCATGAAATGAACGTGGTGTTTGCGGCGCATGAAAAACATGCGGGAGAAAAGAATAGGCGTCGTTGGTTTGACTTGCCTGGTTGTTAGTTGAAGTTGCCATCTCGTCTTGAGAGAGGGGACTGTGTTCGGGAGATAGTCCTTGCAGGCGGCGACTGCTTCTTGTCGTGGGAGCTGTAGCTGTCTCCAAGTAGCTCGGTGTGTCGGCGGAAATTCTGCAGCCGAGGCGCATTTACCCAGCACCTCCACCAGTACCGCGATCGTAATAACAGACAGCGACAAATCGACGTCTTGCTTGCCCTCAGACCAGGACGCAAAAGCCCTCTTCTTTCTTCACTTCCAAGGGATTCCACCTACAGTTGATGGCTCATACCCATTACCTGTGACAATATATATATATATATATATATATATATATATATATATATATATATATATATATATATATATATATATATATATATATATATATATATATTGTGTGTGTGTCTCAATATCTTCATGTGGTTTGCTTTGCTAATACGCACCTGAAGTAGCAGATTTATACTATGTGTAATTGAATTGCTGCTTTGCTCTGCGTTCGTGCCATCGTCGTTCGTGTAGCGTGCTGGTCTTGGAAGTTGATACTACGAATAAATTATTGAACGAATTCAAGCATTCCCGTCTGGGTTTGTGTAAATCAGCTAACTTTAGCAACGGTGGTCGATGTGAAGGCGTGGAGATACTTTTGTATCACCCGAAAAGCTAAAGCATTACAAAAAATCTGGTGGGGGTCAGAACCCCTTCATCCACATATAGTTACCATCCTGAGCGTCACCAAAGTGAACGTTGAAGGCCTTGAGGCATCTACTAGAGCACTGTGTGCTTAGTAAAACTCTTGACGCACACAAAATATCCTAGGTGTGAAGGTGTCATCACTCAGCGTGGAAATGCAGTTTATATAAACTATGTATCCTTCTTTTACCGACATTGTCCAAGTCCCGTCCTTCTGAGGCTATGCTTCTCAATCATGGTGCAGTGTATAATACTGAGCAAACACTTGTACTTGAGCAAATATAGGAATAGACGGCAGTGATGTCGTCAATCGTATGTTTTCATGAGTCTTTCTGTCATCGGAATTTTATAGCTGCCACCACAAACCGAATCACAGTAACCAAACTTGTAGTCAATTTGTAGCAACCCAATTTGTACTCACTTTGTAGTCAATTTGTATATTGCAGTCATGTTATATACTCCGAAAATATTGAGCCTGTAAAATATTCGGGAAAAAGTGAAATATTTCTGTCATTGATAGAATGGTGGCCTATAGCATGAAGCATACCTGCAAAATACGACGCAGTTCATTTGTAATCAAACATGCGCTGCAAATCAATATTATGATATATTTTGTAATGTGCCTAAAAATATAAACATCTTTCGATACTTATTGTGTGCTCTTAAGAAATCAATTAGAAATAAGTTTTTTAATTAACACAAATACCTCAATGTATTGTGTGAAACGTATGTGCATGTCCCGATTAAAATGTACAAAATTATGCTGTGCAAATCTGCAAACTTTACGTGCAAACGAATGCGGATGTCAAGATCATAACAACACAAGGCACGTATATGCATGCACAATATAAAGTTATACTCACTGTGGAGATATTCAAAACAAATAACGAAAAAATGAAATAATTACATTGCAAGTACTTTTGTTTTTTGTCCTTATCAAGCCTCAACAACAATTCTCTTGGTGTGAGAAAGATCCTATCACTGTTTCGGGACCATAGATTAATAAAGCTACATCTTTCAGTTCTCTCAAGCATAGAAACATGGTAGTGCTATGAACACCTTATTAATATCAAAACTAACTACAGCTGCAAAAATTGTGCGGATCCCTGGCCAAGGCAGGAGTGCATGGATACATGTGTTTATGTACGCGCACACATACAAACTACACGCATGAACATAATGAAGTATGTTTAAACACCTGCTCCCCCCTCCCCCTCTAGAAAAAAGTTCTGTACATTGTGCTGCCCCAGAAAAATGGAAAAAAATCAACCTGTAAAGAAACACGCATATTTATATACAAGCAGACGCTTACGGCAACGACGTAAGTACCAATATGATAAAAGAAAGTGTCATCAGAAACACTCATATTCGTAGGCTACGTAACAGTTTATTACGTGCTTCTAAACGATCCCACAACCACAGTATGCCTCAAGAAAAGCAAGAAAATCATCATCGTTAATGCGCTCAGTAAGAGTTAAAATCTCTTGAATTGGATTCGCGGCACATTCATAATAATACAGAAGTAGAACGAAAACAAAACAATAAGGCTTAACGTATAATATTATTTGTTATTTCAGTTCTGTGGACAATACCGTGCTTTTTAGTAATGCCGGCGATGATTCAAGAAAAAATCTGGAGGTGTAAAAGAAATACACGTTAAATTATTATTAAATAGAGGCCCGAAGAAAACAAATATAATGTTAGGCGGCCTGGCAAAAATGCGGAATTAAGGGTACTAACAGTAAAGTCACCCCTCCCCCTATGTTTCTCTCATTCACCAAAAAATAAGGTTAGGTTGATTCGCAATTAAACGTTAGTCACTTGCAACACATGCCCGGCAATCACACTGCCGATAACTTTCAAGCAGAAATTCAAAATATTCCAGTAATAACTTACGGGCCTAAAACACAGATAAACTACTGTAAGCGGCCTGAAAAACATCACGAGGCTTGAGTGGTACCACAAGATCCAAAAAACTTTACATATAGAGAAGGTAGACACACCCGCACACACGCATTGTTCATCTCACAATATTATTGTAATGAAATAAATCATGTAAGAAAACCTCTCCAGTGTGCCCGTTTCATCGGCAAGAACCCAAGTGAATAGAACATCCAGACACACTTTAGAAAAGAGAATACACAAAAAAAAATATTCAATAACAAATGCGCAGTAAAACCAGAACCGAAATATGATGAGACGTAGAGCAGCCAACATGAGGCCTTATATGAAGCGAGCGAGTCCAAAATGGAAGCACTGGGTCACTGGCTGCATGCTGTGGTTATTTCTAGCTGTCGAAAGCAGTGCCGGAGTCCAGCCGCGTATCCAACTCGCACATGATTTTGACTCCGCCAGACTTGTCCACACACCGGCACTTCAGCAAGAAAAACCTGCTCCCGCAATAATGATTATTTTTTCGTCAAGCTGACTATTCTCCCCCATACATTCCTTGGCGTTATTGTCTGTTAGATCTCATTAATATTGTGTCAAAACACGGAAAACCGAGCCCTTAGGTATACACTTCTTTCTCTTATTTATTAATGAGGGTCTCGTACTGGCAGACTTGGTGTCGTTAGGTTGTATACGAGGGACTATTGGTCAGCTGCCTACTCTTAACAAGTGCACGTGCTACGCGACGTCACACAGGCTCATAAAAGGGTGTTCTACACTCGCCGCTGTGGCTACAGATGGCGCTGACTGACACTCCCACGTTGGTTCTCTCTTGCCCACTCATATGGCGGAGCACCAGTGTCCTGGAGCCTTCCGGGCCTGGTATACGCAGATGATATTGTCCTGATGGCTGACAGTCTGGGTGACCTGCAGCACCTCTTTTCATTGTCGGCGAATCACCTAAGCAAACTTGGACTCTGCTTCAATGCCAAGAAATCAGTGGTGCTGGTGTTTGCAGGCACAGATATAACTGCGGCAGTGTTGCTGCTGGAGGATGGGCAGATTCTATGGAAGGAAGAGTACAGATACCTCGGTGTCCTACTCAGTACATCAGGGCAAGTTCTACACATTCAGCAGGAAAATGTCCGCCAAACATGACGCAAAGCGGTGAACGTCATGCGCAAACGAAGTCTTTGGGGCTGCAACCAATTCCTGCTGGTTCGGCAAATGAAGAAGTGTGTGCATGTCCCATGCTTGTCGTTTGCCAATGCTGTACTAACCTTCCAACCAGGAACTAGACAGTGGCTGGAACGAGGGCAGCGGGAGGTTGGTCGACTGGCCTTGCGATGCCACGGACGAGTTGCTATAGAGGCCATTCAAGGAGACGTTGGATGGTCTTCGTATGAGGCTTGAGAAGCCAGCAGCAAGATAGCCTACGAGGGCCGCCTGCGTCTCATGAATGACCACAGGTGGGCAAGACGCTTGTTCTGATACACCAGCCTGACTAGAATAACGACAAAGTGGACTGCGCGGGTGTACACCCAGCGCCGAAAGTTTGGTTTCTTCGCGAAACCCGGAGGCGCTGCGGTCACCGAGGTGAATGGACGCTCTTCACGTCGGCTCCGTCCTCATAGAATGATTTTGCAGCGAATACAGCCAGGCACCACTCGGATTTATATACCATCTGATTCTTCTCGTCACCGAGAATCCGAAGAGACCATATTCTAAGGTGAGTGGTCATTTTTCGAGATTTTAAGACCAAAAACCAGCTCCCGCCAAGAAGCGTCTACTATTCCTACGACCAGCGCTCCGTGTCGACTGGGGTGGCCTCACGATAGCCAGGCCTCGGCGTTCGCGCTATACAGGCCGTAATCATCAATAATGGAAGTATCACAGCAGAATGAAGACGCCACCCAACGAGAAGACGAAGACGTCACCCAACGGGAAGATTACACAGGCAACGGGTGGACAGAAGTTCGAAACAGAAAACGTGCCAAGAAAGCTAGCCAGCAACGCCGTGATAGCCCTAGCCCTACCCAAATGCCTAGAACGCGCGGTGCAAATCTGATATCCCGGATAACAAGAGCCAGCAAAATGCCAAGACTGCCGACAGGCGACTACAAGATACTTATAAGGCCAAGAGGAGGACTGCAGCTATCCAAGCTCAGCTTAATGGAGCTAGGCAAAGCTGTGTATGAAGCGGCCGAGATCCCTTATGAAGAAAGAGAGACGGACATGATTTGAATAATTTTCAGAACATCTTGGTCGTTAGCACCCCAAACCAAGACCATGCAGACAAGTACCAAAGCATCAAGAACATCAAAGCCAACGACAAGTTGTATGAAGTGGGAGCATACGAGACGGCCCCGGAACTCACTGCCAAAGGTGTAATCAAAGGAGTTCCTTTGAACGAAACCCCACGGGATATCACCGCAGCAATTATTACAGCCCGAAATCCTACGGCGATCGCAGCCAATCGTCTTGGCAGCACCACGACAGTGATAGTCCTTTTTGACGGCAGCAGAGCCCCGACGCACGTCATGTACAGAGGAGTGCTCACACGCTGTTCACTATGCAGGAAACAAGTTGGCTTTTGCAAACAATGCAACAGACATGGGCACAGGAGTGACCTGTATTGGATGCCAAACGACAAGCTATGTGCGGGTTGTGGAACACCTGATTCGAGCGAGGACCACCACTGTCAGCCACGATGTCAGCTGTGCGGCAAGGATCATCCCACGGCTGACAAACTGTGCAAGGCCAAGTTCAAGACACCCTACATCGTAAAACAACGCCAGTGGTTCCGACAACTTCAAGAGACGCTCGAGGAGAACTATCCCCCTACCATCAAGCCAACCGAACGCGGGAGGTCCAAATTCCGGACGAGGGCAACGCCTGGGTCCAGATAAAGGTCCTGGTCATGCGCAACGCCCCGCGGCCACACCTCCCAGTCTCCGGGACCGAGAAGACGCACTACATCACGTTCCAGATCCCGGTCTAAGCCAAAGGGTGGCAATGGACATCAAGGGAACCCGGCATTCACGGTGAGCTGGTCAGACGTGGCTAAAGGGATGCGCCCTGTGCCTTCGGGGGAGATGCGCATGATGTCAGTGATATAGCCGAGCTGAAAGAAGAAAACGCTGAGCTTAGAGAATTGATATCACAGCTTACTCGGGAAATTCAAAGTCTTAAAAACTGCACAAATAGAACTTCTAGTCAAATGCGTTCCGCGGCCCAAGAGCGCCTCTAAGAAATGCCAGATAACCGAATGGACGAGGAATGCATCTCGCCACCTCTTAAAAGAAAAGTTCAGGTGTCTAATGACAAAACTACGGCACAAACCTCGAACAATAATCAAACATTGTCTGAAATACAGAAAGCAGTTAAGGGACAGGCAGAGGCAACCAACAACCTCTTGCTTGCACTATTCATGATCATGAATAGACTAGATAAACTTGAAGCTAACGTAGCCAATCTCAAACCTAGGACACCTCCAGTACTTCCAGCTACCAACCTTCCGATGAGCTCTGAAGGCAATTCACACTTATCTGCGGGCACCACATCAGCGGCTATATCAACTAATGTCATAAGGCCTGCCTCCTTTCACCCTCCTTCCTCTTCGATAGCCAACTCAAAATAGAGAAGCCCAAAAAAGGGGACTTAATTATTTGGCTGTGAAATTGCAGGAGCTGTGAGGGGAAGAGAGCAGTCCTGCAACAGCACCTTAGAGACAGAACCAAACCGGATGTTCTAATTTTGCAGGAAACCCATTTTTTAGCTAAGCTACCGGGATATCAGGCGATCGCCCCCCCCCCCCCCCCAACAGGGGATATTAGAACACTAACCACTATAGTAAGGAAGGGACTCGTAGCAATCTGCCACGACACCCGCATCACAGAAATTGAGCATATACTCGTACAACTAGCCCCTACAAGAAAAAAATCTCCGAGCATATTTATTCTGAATTTGTACAGCAATCCCACACGCATACGACAACGCTTTCTTCTTCTCTTTAAGAAGGCCGTAGATATAGCGGGACTTAATCCACTCGTCACAGGTGGAGAATTTAACGCTCCACACAGTGCTTGGGGATACGGATACACAAGAGCCAAAGGAAAAACGCTATGGCGGGTTATTTAAAAAACAGGCCTAACTCTCATCACTGACCCCGACTCCCCTACGCGTATAGGAACTGGGCTTGCAAGAGACACCACTCCTGACTTAACGTTAGTTCGTAACGCGGAGACCGCTAAATGGAAAAATACATTCGATGATCTAGGGAGTGATCACAGAATGCTAGAAATCAAGATAGAAACCATGACTGCCGCAGAAATTCAGAGACAGATTAGATGGACCGATCGGGATAAGTTTGGGAAAGTCAGAAATGCAAAACAAAAAACAAGACCCTATCAGCAATATTGAAGATTGGATCAAAGATGTCAATAACGACGTCAGCGAGGCAACGCGAACTATCACTTCAAGTCCACCCCTAGAGCAGATTGATAGCCGTCTCGCACACATATGGGAGGCCAAGCAATCACTGCAGAATAGATGGCGGGGACAGAGGCACAACAGGCCCTTGCGCAAGCGCATAGCGAAGCTGAACAAACAGATCGAAGAACAGTGTAAGCAGCTAGGCATACAGCAATGGGACCAAGTTTGTAATAGTCTCGATGGCCAAATTAATGCTGGCCTGACATGGCGCATGCTCAAACACCTGCTAGACCCAGATAACACCAAATCAGCACACAAGCAAACCTTGCGTAAAGTGGTGCACCGGTATAACGGCAGTGAGGAGGACTTTATCGCTGAGGCTAGCAACACGTACATTCCCGCCATGCCCGTCGTAGAGCACGGACCATATACCGGAGGCTCGAACGAGCTCTTAGATGAGTTTACCATGGCTGAAATCAGGGCTGCGCTACAGAAGCTAAACACCAAATCTGCACCGGGGCCAGATGGGATCACCGACAGAACACTACAGAACCTTGACGACCAAGCCATAGAGAACATCACGCAGTATATTAACGAGCGCTGGACCGAGGGCACTATTCCGAAACAGTGGAAAAAAGCTAAAGTAATCCTCATCCCCAAGCCCGGGAAACCCCCCGATCTATCGAATTTGCGCCCCATATCGCTAGCGTCCTGTGCTGGGAAGCTGATGGAACACGATTTTTTGGGCAGAGTCAACACCTATCTTGAGGAAAACGAAATCTACCCAGATTCCACGTTGGGGTTCCGCACACGGCTCTCAACGCAAGACGTCATGCTGCCAATTAAGCAGCAGATTCTAGACAACAAAACAAGAGCTACCCGGGCGATCTTAAGATTAGACCTTAAAAAAAAGCCTTCGACAAAGCATCGCATACGGCAATAATACATCAGATCTGCCAATTAAGCTTAGGATCGAGAGCGTATAACTATGTCAAGGACTTCCTAACAGACAGAACGGCATCCATCGTAATGGTAGAACTGAGATCTGAGGAAAGGCTTATGGGCAGTGCTGGTACCCCGCAGGGTTCGGTCATATCGCCAATGCTGTTTAATCTCATAATGATAGGACTCCCGGCACGGCTGAACTCAATATACGGAATACATCATTCTATATATGCAGATGATATCACCATCTGGGCGTGTGAAGGTAGTGACGGAGAGATAGAGCAGAGACTACAGGAAGCCGTCACCACTATTGAGGAGTATCTTGAAGGTACTGGCCTCGAGTGCTCGCCAGAAAAATCTGAACTCCTCCTCTATCGCCCCACGCTTAAAGGCAGACCACCCAGGGGTACAACCGGGACCATGCTTACGAAGAGATCCAAATTCACACCAAAAACGGCAGGACTATTCCAATAGTGCAACAAATCAGAGTCCTTGGACTCATCATCGAGTCTAAGGGTACAAACGGTGAAACCGTCAAGAGGTTAGTAACCAAAGTCACCAACGCAATACGGCTAATCAAGAGAGTCACAACCAAACACCAGGGCATGAAATAGGCTAACGTCATCAGGCTTATTTATTCGTTCGCCATAAGTCATATTATATACGTAGCGGCGCATATCTAAACTGGTATATAGCCGAAAAACTCAAAATCAACGCACTCATACGAAAGGCGTACAAACAAGCTTTAGTCCTTCCAGATAGCACCAGCAACGAAAAACTGTTTCAACTGGGCTTACATAACACTTTAGAGGAACTGATAGAAGCGCAACAGATTGCCCAATTGGAGAGACTAGCCAGCACGCGCACAGGACGGAGTATCCTTGACAAGTTGGGGATAAATTACCATAGCCAACAAGGAAGTAAAGTATCGGTTCTAAAGGTGATCGGGGAAAAGATCCAGGTCCCCAATCTGCCCAAAAACATGCACCCCGATCTTAATCAGGGCATAAGAGAAAGCCGCGCTAGAACTCTATATACTTAAGGCCTACGGCAGAGACAAGGAGGGGTTGTTCGTAGACGCAGCGGAGTACCCTAGTCACAAATCCTACGTTGCAGCAGTAATAAACACCGACCGCAAATGCGTAAACGCGTGCTCCATACGCTCGGATAATTCAGAAATCGCGGAAGAGGTGGCTATTGCACAGGCCAAAGTGTAGGTATGTCATCAGCGACTCGCATTCGGCAATCCGTAACTATGCACGAAAAAGAATATCTCCCAAGGCAGCCAACATACTCCTCCGCAAGACAAATCTCATATCATCCGAGGAATTCGAAGAAAGGTATATTATATGGTTCCCAGCCCACACCCTGTGTGCGTCCCTCATTCCCAACCTCAACGAGGAGGCTCACCGCGTAGCATGAGGTCTCACTTACCGCACTCGCGATGGAGCTTCACATGAGGTACTGGATGGAGAGGAGTGGTGGGAGAGGGACAAAATGTTTAGGTTCTGCGACATTATCCAATTCTACCAAAAGTCGAGGCGCAGATTTCCACCACCTAGCTCCACATTAGACAGATCTCAGGAGGTAGACTGGAGGCGACTTCAAACTAGAACATTTGCCAACCCGAAGCACCTAAATCGCATCTACCCCGATTTATACCCAGATGACTCGTGTAAGCTATGTAGCATGAGACGCGCCACCCTAGAGCATATGTTATCGGAATGCACAAAGATACAGGACGCCAATGCAGTCTCCCCAGAACAGCTTGGGGCGCGGTGGAGAGCCGCGCTGATCAGCTCAGATCGGACAGATCAAATATGGGCCATCCAGCGAGCACGCGAGTCGGCTGAGAGACAGGGTCTCTCCACCGCCCCTGGCGCGGCTTAGGCCCACGCCTCAATCCGCTTGTTAAATAAAGTTTGCTCACTCACTCGCGAAACCCGTGCAGGCAGCAAGCACAGAGTGCGGATGGGCCTGTGCCGTCCAAGAACAGGTACGGGAGGAAGAGAACGAGCAGTGGCGGAGGGCGATGCGTTTCAAGGCAACCTTGATGGTATATCGAAGTTGCAAGACTGAAATAGAAAAGGAGCGCATATACGACAACAATGGCGGTAGTGGCCTTCTGTTCGAAGCGCGGGCTGAGGGCACTACGAACCCTTGTGTACCGTCGCCGATTCGACGAGAATACCGATGACACGAGTGCAATGTGCCGGCTGTGCGGGCAGGAAGAAGAAACCATCCCCCATCTAGTGCTACGATGTATGTGTTTGGGCCCAAACCAACGAAAGGGCACCACACTGCCCGAGGATCTGGGGTTTGTTCACGAAGATGACCCGCGGCCACCCACAGGCGATGGAGCGGCTGGTACAGTGAACTATGCGGCAGTGCGCACCACCAAAACAAGGCTGGTGCAGTGGTGGCACACGACGCAGCGGCAATGAATTATGTGGACACAATTGAAGGTGTGCAGATGCGAGTGTGTACGCCTGTGGAGCGTTTTGTTTATTTACCTTTTAAGTGTTTTTTTTTTACTCTGGCTAGGGCAGATTAATCTGGCCCACCCGATATAAAGGGGTCAGCCTCAAATCATCATCATCATCAACAACGTTTAAAATTCACATATAAACCCGATATGTGGCTGGAAGGATGGCCGCCGTGATAGCTCAGTGGCTAGAGCATCGAACGCGTTATTCGAAGGTCGTAGGTGCGATTCCTGCTCACGGCAAGTTATTTTTTCAGCCACTTTCCTTTATTTTTATTTACATTACATTGGTTCTAATAACTTCCCCTATACATTCCTTGGCATTATTGTCTGTTAGATCTCATCATTATTGTGTCAAAACACGGAAAAACGAGCCCTTAGGTATACACTTCGTTTCCCTTATATATATATATATATATATATATATATATATATATATATATATATATATATATATATATATATATATATATATATATATATATATATATATATATATATATATATATATATATATATATATATATATATATATATATATATATATATATGATGAAATAGATGATCAGAGTTTCTTCCGTCTACCGTAATAAAAGTTATAAACTTCGAGAATAGTGCAGTATAGGAAACAAAACAATAAAATATTTATTTAATCCTAACAGTTTCGGCTGGTGGACCAGCCTTCTTCGGAGGATGTAAGTGAAATGATACAAGTTCCCGTAGCAGAGGGTCACCCTCACAGTTTAAAGACCCTCCACCAAAAAAAAAAGACAAGCGGGCGAACGAGGTAGCAACAGACAACAAGAAGCAGAAGAAGGACAGGAACTAGAGTTGCTACCTCGTTCGCCCGCTTGTCTTTTTTTTTTTTGGGGGGGGGGGGGGGGGGGTCTTTAAACTGTGAGGGTGACCCTCTAATACGGGAACTTGTATCATTTCACTTACATCCTCCGAAGAAGGCTGGTCCACCAGCCGAAACTGTTAGGATTAAATAAATATTTTATTGTTTTGTTTCCTATACTGCACTATTCTCGAAGTTTATATATATATATATATATATATATATATATATATATATATATATATATATATATATATATATATATATATATATATATATATATATATATATATATATATATATATATATATATATCCTCAAGTTCATCGCCACAATAGCAATATTCATGCAATGCCCCTTAGAACAGCCACTATTTTTCCGCGGTGCATTTATCGTCCGATAACGTTAGACTTGAACTAGCTTTGATACCAAGCTCGTACTGTCGAAAAGGTGAAATCTACAGTGCGCATTTGTAGAGACACGCTATATACAGCTTCGCCCACTGTAAACTCTTGGCGCAGCGCTATCTAGGATTTTTTTTTTTTTTTGAGGGGGTGGAGTGTGCAGCAGAACGACTAACTTTGGCAATTTGTGGTCGCTGTGAATGCATGTGAACATTTTAGTATAACCTGAATGGTTAAAATACGAAAAAAATTCGTGGTGCAGGGGGTTCAGATTTCGTTCCTCTCCGCTTTCTACTTACGGCCTCATGGTTCTGCTTGCGTTGGACACGGTATTTTTTTTTTTCCATCTTACAGCTTTCTGAGCACAGCTAACTTCCGAAAAATTGGCTCAGTTATTCTAAGTACTGCATACGCCTAACCATGGTGTTAGATGCGCCTAACCAACGAAGAAAGAGTCAAGACAGAAGAAATCAGAATAAGCCACGCCCTTTCTAAATAATTTTCGATCTCTCAAAAGGGCTTTTATGGAGGTCAAATTCAGTACTGTGGCGCTTCAGCCTTTAAGGGTTATGACATGTGTTAGACATCAACTTTGGGCCCGTACGAAGAAATCTGCATCAAACAAGCGCGCTGGAGGAGCCGAAGCGCATAGCATGCAGTTCCTGCGCGCGGCACGTGGCCCTTTCAGCGCCGCCGCTACGGGCAACGCGGAAGGGATCAGGCGGCGAGGCGCGGTCTCGCCACTCGACACTTCTAGTACACTCTAGCACAGTCACAGCGAAAACTAGAAGAGCGGCCTTTCAGAATATTTTCGAAACTCACAGGGCGTAACTACTGCAAGAACACTTGCTTGATACCCACTGGGTCATTATTCATAAATTTATTTGGGTAGTAGGCCGGCATTCGCTATGCTATTTTCGCCATTCTTCTGAAAAGCGTGGTAGTTGCTAAACACTTGCAAATAATTTTGTGCCAATTGCTCATGCTGTGTCTGACGACGATGAGGAATTATGGCTGAAGTGGGTTTGCGCCACAGTTAATAGGGGAACAAGAACAAGCTTTTGTAATGGGTTGGAGCATTGGACGACCTATACAGGTTACCCTAATCGCATTTTCCGATGACTGGTTGTTCTTTCGCTGTTTAAAAACGCTTTGGGAATCATAAGAACGCGATTGCTTTCGCGACATCAAGCCTGCTTAAGGCAAATTTGAGAGCAGGTTACAAGCACCGGCGTAACTCAATGGTGTACTAGGCTGGCACCCGGTGGACCAGGGTTGGAGCGTTTCTGCGTCGTTGGTGCTAAGGTTTTTTTTTCTAGTTTCGCGCGATGCGGTTACGGACACCGGCGGCGGCGGACAACTACACGTGACCCGAGTTAATTAATATTGTGATCTCATAACACCTTTCGTTGCAAAACAAAGATGACTCAACGCCACACGTTTGCTTGTGCTGAAATTTCTTTATTGTGGCGTCGGATCGCGTTGCTTCCTCGCAGGCGAAAGGTAGCTGGCCGCGGACCGCCTCATCCTCATCGACGTAAAAGATGTTACTCGAGAAAAAGCGAAAATCATGGTGTTGTGCGCGCAAACATCGAGCCTCTTCGGCAAACCGCATTAGATTTACTTCAAGTTGAAGAACCTGTCTCTATAGCGAGCCCAAGGTTGAAGAAGACAACTGTTCATGTGTAGCGGGTCTCTTGGAAAGGTGCTAGCATTTTAGCGATGCGTTGCTACATTGCTAAGAGCGAGGCCTTAACAATTTTCGAGGTACTACGCTGTGACTCGCGCTGCCGATTGCATGTATCCCATGAGTTCCATTGCCCTGTCAAAAGCTAAATAGCATGCCCGGTGCACTTGATTTTAAAATAGAGCTATGCTTGTGGGCCAGTGTATCTAGTGATAAGGCTAATCGTGGTTTCGATTGTTGTAGGAGAGCTTCTAAATTCGCTTCGTTCGCGATATCGTTATGAAGTTTATAATGAATAAGGCCGCGTGCTTCTGAACACTCGCTTGTTCGTGTTGGTAGTAGCTGATATTCAAAGAAGTTATATATGCAAACACATAACGCACGTATACACGCACCGGCATGATATTGTCTCGGGGTCGTGACGTCGACGAAGGGAGCGGACTGTAGGTCGAAGATGAAGCTGTCTATTTGGCGGAGGTTGTGGTCGGTGAACGGGAAGTAAGATTACAGCAAAACACAGTGGCACTGATGGTGGCGAACAGAGCGCCGGCCGTTGATCAACTCAGAAGTGGTGAAGCGCATCAGCATTTGTTTATATGTGCCGTCGAATAGTGGTGGTAGAGCATCGAACGCGTTATTTGAAGGTCGCAGGTTCGGTTCCTGCCCACGGCAAGCTATCTTTTCACCCACTTTTCTTTCTTCTCATTTACATTCCATTGGTTCAAATACATTCCCCTATACATTCCTTGGCATTACTGTCTGTTAGATCTCATTAATATTGTGTCAAAACACGGAAAAACGAGCCCTTGGGAATACACTTCTTTCCCATATATATATATATATATATATATATATATATATATATATATATATATATATATATATTAAGAAAGCCACATTCATTCCTCGAGATTTGTTATCTTTTACTGTTACACTAATTCTCAGCGCAAATCCCCACCTGTAGTGCCAAGAAAAACTGTATAGAAGATCATGTTGTTAAGATTACGCACACTACGCGAACATTACAGATTATTCTAGAACGTGGCCGCTAGCGATAATGCTGGAATATTCGACGGCATGTGTTTACAAATGCCGACGCACTTCACCGCTTCTGAGTTGATCGACGGCCGGTGCTCTGTTCGCCGAGCGCCAGTGTGTATCACTGTAATCTTACTTTCCGTTCACCAGCCACAACCCTGGCCAAATTCATCTTTCACCTACCGTCTGCATGCTCCCTTCGTCGACGTCACGACCCCTGGTCAATATCATGCCGGTGCGTGTAGCGTGCGTAATGTGTTTGTATATATATATATATATATACATATATATATATATATATATATATATATATATATATATATATATATATATATATATATATATATATATATATATATATATATATATATATATATATATATATATATATAATGAGATATAACAGACAGTAATGCCAAGGAATGTACAGGGGAAGTTATTAACATTAATGGAATGTAAATAAGAAGAAAGAAAAGTGGATGAAAAAATTACCAACTGTAAGCAGGAATCGAACCTACGACCTTCGAATTACGCGTTCGATGCTCGTAGGTTCGATTCCTGCTTACAGTTGGTAATTTTTTCATCCACTTTTCTTTCTTCTTATTTACATTCCATTAATGTTAATAACTTCCCCTGTACATTCCTTGGCATTACTGTCTGTTATATCTCATTATTATTGTGTTAAAAACACGGAAAAACTAGCCCTTAGGTATACACTTCTTTCCCTTATATATATATATATATATATATATATATATATATATATATATATATATATATATATATATATATATATATATATATATATATATATATATATGTGTGTGTGTGTGTGTGTGTGTGTGTGTGTGTATGTTCGCACATGACCATATATAGGCGGAGAGTTTTCAAATAAAATTCCCAGAGAGGGCGGCGCACCCGACTTCCTCTTCCACTTTACTCTCTCTATCCACACACACACACACACACACACAATGTTAGAGAGAAACTTATCGCAAGTATTAATAAGACAACCAAATGTATGTTACATGAAAAAGTTTCGTTTTCTTGATTATACTTATTTTTCCCAAGAGCCATGCAAACGCCGTAATTTTAGTCGTCCTGTGACTTCGTTCTTAATGTGACCACGGCGTCAAACTCCTTATACTTGTCACTGCCTCATGACCCGTATTTGAAAAGTCTGAAAGGAAAAGCAGCGGGCATAAACACTACCCTGAGGAGGAGGAATAAACATTTATTGAAACGGCATACTAAGGCTTCCGTGGGTGGAGCCCTTAATCCCCCACTGGCCCGAGCTATGGAGGCTAGAATTACACCATACCCGAGCGGCTTGCTCGGCCTGGTCCAAGGTTGCCCTCTGGCTTCCAAGGTCCCGCCGGGTGAGTCGCACCTCCCACGACCATTTAAATTCGTTTCGTGTGATGAGGGGTGAGTTACCCTCTGCTTGTTTTTGTTGGCAAGTCCAAGTGTTGTGCTGGAGTGTCGATGTGTCACCGCACCAAGGGCAGCGGTCAGCAAATTGAGATGGCCGGATTTTGCTAAGTATGTGTATGTTGGGATATGTGTTCGTCTGTATTCGTCTCCAATCCCTGGATTTCCAGCGTGAGAAGTAGCTGTAAGACAGGATGACTATGAGACCGTTGGTGATTAATGAGCCTAATGGCTCTCAAAAAAGATCTCGGGCCAGCACCAGGGTAGGTGGGAGGGGGGCTCTGCTTCCCGTGAATCAGCTCGGAGGAGACCCAAGCCTCTCCCTTCTACCACTCCCGCACTCTCCGCCTATGCATACGAACTTAACTTCGTAACATGATTGCGAACGAAAAGGAAAGAGCGTTCTCATTACAAACGAAACTACGATTTGCCTTATCTCAAAATACACTCGCCGCCAGGCATAGCTCTGTTCTATAATTAAGTGAACGGCATGCTATTTAGCTTTTGACCGGACGGAACTCAACGGGATACATGCAATCGGCAGCACGAGTCACAGCGTAGTACCTCGAAAACTGTTAAGGCCTTGCCCTTAGCAGTGTAGCAACACAGCGCAAAAGTGCTCGCACCTTTCGGAGAGGCCCGCTACGCACGTACAGTTGTTTTCTTCAACTTGAAGTAAATCTAAAGGCAGTGCGCTGAAGACGCTCGATGTTTGCGCGCACAGCGCCATGATTAGTACCGCTTTTTGGCAAGTAAAAGTTTTGATGTCGATGAGAATGAGGCGGTCCGCGGCCAGCTACCTTTGGCCTTTGACGAAGCAACATGATCCGACTCCACAATCAAGGAACTTCAGCACAACGCCAAGCAAAATATCCGCGTTTACCCATCTTTGTTTTTTTTTTACCAGTGTTGCAAGCACAAAAAGCGCTTTCTGTAGTTGCGATGTGTGCTGCCATGTTTTCCAGTTGGCAACATTCATGACAGCGCCCATGGCGTCAGGTTTTGCGTTTCGTTGGTGATGTGTTTCGCACAATTCGGTTGTGGTGCAGCTTTTTTCAACGGTCTTCGTGAGCTCGATCGTCTGTCAGACTTTCAATAATGGACGTTCTGAAAGCAGAGATTGAGCGCAAGCGTAAAGAGTTGGAAAACAGGCAACTTGTCGTGAGTAATCTCCTGTCCGCAGCGTTAGACAGCGCTGTCGAAAGGCTGTCAGAATCATCCACTGCTTTGTAGTTCGTTGTAGTGCGAATACCGAGATCGGTAATGATTTCGGGCGCTGATTTTGCTTTTTCCAATGCTCAAGGATTACGTGACACTGTTACATCAACGGCGTGATCGCGCATAGGCCGTCTAGTGAAGTGTCGTCACGTCATGCTACAAACTTCGCCAACGGTTGCAGCTAACGCGTGTTTGCTTTGACAGGGGCCGCAGAGGAAGTTCTTCAAGCGGGAAGAGCTGATAAAGCAGACCACCGAGGAGTACGAGCAGCGTCGTCGAGCCAAGCACCAAGATGAAGATGACGATGAGGTGAATGCGTCATTAGGGTGACTCCCCCCCCCCCCCCCCCCCTTTTTTTTTTTTCGTTGTAAGCAATAATGCAGTTATCGTCCATTTGAGACTATATGTTCTCTTGGCCAATCCCCCAGAGTGGGTACGAGCCATGGATATTAGAGGATACAAACAAACAAACAATTAGTGTGACATCCTCGGTTACAGGTTTCGTGTTGGTTTGTGCGTAGTGCTGAAGGTCCAGCATCTCCGTACAGATTCACTGCGCCTGCTAGTTCGTGCTTCCCCTGTGTGTTCTGTGCGTTTTCCGACATCATCGAGCTAAACGATATAGTGACGCATTTGGTACCCTAATATTTTTAGAGAAACACACAAATAGTGCAAATGTTTTGTCTTTTATGTCATCTCACGTCCTTTTTTTTTTTCATTTTCTGACAAAGAAAGGGACATGTTGCACTGTGCATGGTTGCTTTGATGCAGCGACAAATATTGCTTGTGGTTAATTGAAATGTGCTTCTTTTTAGATAATTCTCAGAAATCGAACGTCAGCTGGTTCAGTTGCCAGGGATCACATAAGCTTTGAGCACCTCTGCGACATTGTGTGCACTCACAACGCGGCCTGCAGAGTTTCGGAAACTTCTTTAGTAAGCTACTGCCTTCGAACTGGGTCATATTAACTTATATGCCCTCGACAAACAAGCGCCATAATGAAGTTCAACTGACTGACTGAAAAAGCACCATGCTAGTGTTTCGAACGTGTACTCTTATGCGATATGGCTGTGTCATCGTTTTTTGGCAGTGTTTGACACAATTACTGTTGCAGCCATCGCTTTCTAATCTTGGTCCATTGTCAGATTGGACATATGTTTTTGTTTTTCCATTCAGCAGGTGGAAGGAAGAGTTCAGCTTTTTCTAAGCTCTCTCTAAATGCCTATATAAACGGGACCACAGTTCATACATTGCATTATTAGAAAAGTGTTTCTGAGTTTTGGAAGTATGTACATAGGCGGTCTAGCAAAAGTGGGGTGTCCTTCAGGCTACTGGACTCGGACGGTGTCGAAGTGCATGCCATCGCTGACTGTTTTTGCCATGCATTTTTCATCTGTTTATAAGGCCTCAGACTCTAGGACTCAGAGAGTACAACAGCCCAAGGCAGTTAGATCATCTAGTGGTCTCGCTGAATGAATAGCTCATCTGCTCATGCATTAAGCGCTTGAAACCGTCCTTATCGTTTGGCCCAGATGGCATTCATTCCGCCATACTAGGGTAGTATATTCCGCCATACTAGGTAGGCTTAGGGTAGTATATTTGCCCCAGTACTGACTACAATATTTAACAACTGTCTGAATGCTTCCACATTTCCCAGCATGTGGAAAACTGCACATGTTTTTTCAGTATTTAAGTCAGGCTGCAAAATTGATGTTTCCAATTATTGCCCGATTTCTCTACTGTGCCACATCGAAAATCTTTGAGATGGCTCTTCACAACAAATTTTATATTAGTGGAATAATTCATTGATTCCTAATCAACACCCGTTTCTTTCTGTCTGCTCAACTACCACAAATCTTCCTAGTTTTGTGACACAAATCTCCCCACCTATTTCTCAGATAGGACAGGTTGATGTAGTCTACCTTGACCTGAGCAAGGCTTTTGACGTAGTCAGCCACTCACTGTTTTTGTTTGCAAACTTGAAAACTTTGATGTTGACTCGTCTGTTGTGAATCTCCTGCACATCTATCTGCTTCATAGATCATGTTGTGTTGCCATAAATGGCCAAACGCCTTCTTTGTACAAAGTTACTAGTGAAGTCCTTCAAGAGTCGCTATTATGCCAACTCTTACTTCTAATTTATATTAACGATGTCTTTTGCAATTCATTATTCTTCATTTCTCTTGCTGATGAAATTGAAATATTTAAGGAAATTCCTTCATCTAAGAACTGTAGTTTGCTGCAGCCATATTTGAGTTATTTTCCCAAATGGTGTGATAACAATAACCTTCGTCTGAAAGACCAAATTCATGAGTATATCTCGCAAAACATCTATCTTGTCATTTCTATACTCTGTCGATACCATGTCCATGTGTAACATGTGTAATGTTTATGAATTCAGTGATCTTAGTGTTCTTTTTGATAGCATGCTAAATTTTTCTGCTCACTCTAAACGTGCTGCCATACATGGCCTTCGTTTTCTTGACTGTGTTTGTAGAATCTCTTGAGAATACGGTTCTCCTGCAGCCTTCCACGAATTTTACACCGCAATATGTCTTCCTCAACTTGAACATGCATATGTGATCTGGATAGGCATTGCTAAATCTGCCAGTGACGCCATTGAGCGAGTCTAGAAGAATTTTATAAACATTTACAATCGTTTCATTAGAAATCACTCTGGAGCTTGTTCCAGCATTGCCAAATTATTGTTATTTACTGCTGACGAAATTGTGCTGGCCTATTCTTTCTTTACAAACTAGTTCATGGAATGATGTTCTGCCCCTTATTTCTCAGTTGTGTAAATTTTCAGATTCTGCGTAAGTTGACTAGAGAGAATCGACTATTTTATGTACCTGCCAGCTTCTTTCAACACTCTACTGTTCACAGAATACAAAGTCTTTATAATATTAACTTTCATGATCTTGATGTTTTTCACAGTCCATTGTCCTTGTTTTGTCTCAGCTGTGCACTGTCTTAAAATAGTTTTTCACAATGTACAGATTCTTCCCTTTTCCATTTTTCAGGATGGTTTCTACATACTTGTGTATACTCTCCTTTATACTGCATTTCCTTTGCATGATTCTCATCTTGTCTTTTTATTCTTCCCATTTTTTACTGATTTTTTTTCTGCATGTTTACATTCTTTATTTGATTTTTCTGATGAGTGCATTGCATTGTTGTTTCTTTTGTTTTGTTTTTATGTGTGGCTGCACAAAAAAATCATGGTTGTTTCAGGGCACGTTAAATTATTATTATTATTATTATTATTATTATTATTATTATTATTATTATTATTATTATTATTACACTGACCTTGGATACATTATCTAGTGGCTTGAAATAATAGCATATAACAAACAAAAAAAACGAAAAATATAAGCCCTTCAGCATTGTTTTTCATGCCTGTCCGGTAGATTGGACAATTTGGGTATTTGGTGCAAATGGTGTGGAAACATGCCAACCCAATCAGGCTCTGGAAAACATCTCATTGGAAGGGCAGACATAGACAACATAATGGCGTTGCATTTTCAGAAACTTCCCTCTCTCTGCATCCAATCGTGGCACTAAATTGTTTTCCCGAATTCAAGTACCAGCATGCCCAACATACAGCAGTGCAACAGAAAGACAAAAGAGTGCTAACATTATTTAAGTGTGCCTGTTCTCACCTCTGCCCTCTTGTGTGCCAACGCAGTCATCATCGTTGCTGTCAGTGACCAGCCTCCTCAAGAAGAAGCAGGAAGATGAACGTGTACTGCCAAGGAAAGAGGTATGTTCTGCTCAGGTTTGCACTTGCTTCTGCTAATTCAGATTTCATGGCATAATCAGCTTTAAGGAGTACTGGCATAATATTTTGAAGGTGAGATAACTTGGAGATGAATTTTTGCGGACACACACTACTCATCTACAGAATATCAAGGAATAATGTAGCCTAAAATATATTTATAACATATGTTAAAGTGCATGTAGCACAACAGTAGAAGTGCCCACCTCGAGACATCAACACCAACTTGTCTTCAGTCTAAACAACCAATGAAATCACTGGTTTTACTTAGCTTCTGTGCTCCTTGTCAGTGCTCTCTCCTAGCAGATCTTTTCAACAGAGAGAGGGAGAACCTTTGCTACGGGCTTGCATGGAGGGGGGGGGGGGGGGGTGCCGGTTTCACCGCACAATAGTTCTTACAAAGAAAAAGTTAATGAAAAAGTTTGTCCTGGCTTGGTACTCATATATTATTAAAGGATGGTCATTAGGATTAGAAACGTGATGTGGATGTTTAATATAGTTTTCATTTATAAATAAACTCTTCTTATTATAAACAAGGTATAAGAACTTCAGTCTCAACTTTTCTCGTCTAGAAGAAAGCAATTCACAGTTCGCATTTCAGTTCCGTACAGCTTTCGTTTCGCACGTACCGTCCCAGGACGAACCAATAGCACCACAACCACCCACAAGGCATTCATTGTCTAGACGCTCTTGAACCGTGCTAAAGCCATCTTTCGTACCTGCCATGATGACTAGTGAGCATGAGGCCGCTGGTTTGATTGTGTATCAGTTAAAACCTGTGTATTTAAATCAAAGCGATTATTAAAGCAGCCTAGGTGGCCACAATTCATCTAGGTTCCCACACTATCAGTTTTGGCTCGAAAGACCCCGATTTTATAGTTTCTTTCTAATTTTCTCCCCTGTTATTACCAGTCAAGCCACCAAGGGAAATATGAGTACTTGGGGCATTTTTCAACTACACAGCAGTACTCGTTATCTCGCTTGCTTCCATTGCCCTTTTGAAGACCGTGGTCGCCATTTTGCGATCAAGAATGTTGTGTTGCGCTCATAGCTGCACGGTCGTAACCGAGGTGTGCTGCACGTGCAGCGATAACGTGAGGTAAGCGTGAGATAGATGATTACTGATGTATGTGTGATAGAAAGATGTCCCAAATATGCATTTTTGTTAACGGAGCCACAACTCCTGGCGGTGAGGGCACTATTTTGCTGCTTCGTGACTCCCTTCGGTGCACTGGCTAACGACGGCAGTAAACTGATGTTGGCGAAAGAGCGAGATCGCAGCAATGGTTTAACCAATTTAAGGTTGATTGCAGAAGACGTTGCCGTGCGAGTGCGATGCGTGTACGGCAGATTTTCAAAGGCCCTGTCTGGAACGCAGAAGAACCACGCATTAATCCATCCATCACCTTACGTGCATCACGGTTAGCAACAGAGAACTATATGTGATGACGCCATTGTAGTGCATGGCCTTTTTTATGTTTGCCATTGCACGGAAAAGCACTTCAGCTCATTCACATGACCATATCCGCTACCATGAAATCATTCCGGAACTATGAAAAGAACATACATGCTGAAGTGCCCCGCCGCGGTGGTCTAGTGGCTAAGGTACTCGGCTGCTGACCCGCAGGTCGCGGGATCGAATCCCGGCTGCGGCGGCTGAATTTCCGATGGAGGCGGAAATGTTGTAGGCTCGTGTGCTCAGATTTGGGTGCACGTTAAAGAACCCCAGGTGGTCGAAGTTTCCGAAGCCCTCCACTACAGCGTCTCTCATAATGATATGGTGGTTTTGGGGCGTTAAACCCCACATATCAATCAATCAATACATGCTGAAGTAGTGGCACAGCTGACAGACGACTCGTCAGGCTTTGACATAAGCGCATACATTTGTACAGCGACCCTTTACCGAAAACTGGCACGGCTATACATAAAATGCGTTACCATCGTTCGTCAAGCTGAGCGCGCCTCTAGCTAGTTCTGTGCAGTGCATCGTCAACTAAGCTCACTCCATCAGCGCTGTGCTCTGTAACATGTACTCGTGCATTTGCTCTTGCGTAGAGATATTTTTTTTTCTTTGTGCTCGCTCAGCACACGACCGAGACTATTTTGTCGAGCCAATGTGGTGGCAGCGAGTTGCCTTCGTTTGCACAAGTGATACGCGCTTACGGTCCCGAGCACAAGGGCTCCGCAGCACACAGCATGGTTGGTACACTTACATGAACAGTAACAGCACTAAACTGCTGAGGGACACGTACTGCCGTGCAGGCAGTACATGATTTAGATTGATTGAGATGTTTATCGTTTCGTTGGTAGGTAGATGGCATGCCGCCGCATTCGTCGGTAGCCGTCATCACGTTCCCATGAATTCTCATGCAGGCATGCCGTACTCGTGCTGAAGTCATAGTAATCACTGCATGATCTACTGAGGCTCTTATTGCAAATTCGAAAAATCATAAGTTCTGCAGTGACATGTGCAAATGAATATACGAGGAATATTCGAGTTAGTTTGAATATACCAAATTTTCAAATATGCGGTTATCAAATCGAATACGAATATTACAAATGCAATATTCAATGAAGATTCAAAACTTTTGATTATTCGCATGCTCCTAATTTTTACTCAAGCCAGTTAAGCAACGAAAGACCAAGTTCACCTAGCGTGACGCTGTTCTTTTTCAAGTAACTACTTCGCTTTATGTGCTAGTTGATACAAACATGAACCAGCCAAGCTCATTGCTTCATATTTATGCAGTAATAATTATCTAAGTTTTTTTTTTCTTTCAACATGACTACTGGTTCAGAAATGTTTTGACTACTGGTTCAGAAATGTGTTGCCATAAATGGCCAAACGTCTTCCTTGTACAAAGTTACTAGTGAAGTCCCTCAAGAGTCGGTATTATGCCAACTCTTATTTCTAATTTGTGTTAACGATGTTTTTTTGCAATTCATTATTCTTCTTTTCTTTTGTATGCTGATGACATTAAAATATTTAAGGAAATTCGTTCAGCTAACAACTGTTGCTTGCTGCAGCCATAGAATCTTCGTTAGTACTTTTGTCTTTGTTTTACTTGCTTCCTTGAATGTGTAGCACAAATACGAACTACTTTTGGAAAGCTGACGACCGTCTTCAGTCTTAATGTCTGTAGATAATTGCTTTTTTTGGAAATGTCTGGCTTATGATGCACGCTTGTTTGCAAAGTACATCTCGTACTTTACAGTGTGTGATGAAATTTATAACTAACAGTTCATGTTTACTAACTGCGTGTACTACATCCTTTAGTTTGTAATTTATGATAGTGATGTGCACTCTGAATAATGCATATATATGCCAACGTTTCCTGTTAGGGTGAAACTATAGTGACTCCATTATGTAAAAACAAGGAAGTCGCAAGACCACGTGCAATTGTTCTGTAATGACATCAATGGGCTTTCGGTGGAGCTGCAAAGAAAATGACAATTCATGATGTCATAGTGAGAGAACTTGTGCTGTTTGCGGTAACTTTCTGAAATCATTGCCAGAAATTAAGCCTTATTTCAGTTACTGTATTTCATGAATGTGCAGTGCTGTGACAGTAACGTCAATGAAAGAGTGAGGGAGAGAGTCATGTGTGTGAATTACCATTATGTATTCATAACAGTGAAGGACGCAAAACTCAGTCCGGTCCAGATGAAACATTTTCATGTTTGATTGTGGCCTAGGAGAAGAAATACTCGGAGTACAAGTAAAATTGCTGCATTATGGTAACAGCAAACACAGACGTTAGTTGTCAATAATATGTGATCCTCGGTGGAATACATCATCTCTTGTATATGAGTCGTAGATGATTCAAGTATTATTGCTGGCTCTAGCAGTAGGTTTTGATCAAACTTGATTACTTGTGGGATACACACAATCTTATCGGAATACAGTTAAACCTGATTATATCGAAATTGACAAATTCCCCCAAAAAAATTCGTTATAAAGAGGATTTCTTTATATGCAGGTTTGGTACGCAAATTTCAAAAAGAAATGCACAAATTAAAAAAAGAAAAACTGAAGACAGAGCTTACCCAAAACACTATTTAGTGGTAAAAAAGTTCATTATTACTGAGACAGTGATTATGTGGACACTCTCGGCGGGTTTTGCCACGCCCCGCTCATCATAACTTTTACGAGCGGGTAAAAGCGTGCAAGCGCTTTTGAAGCAGAAATAAAATGAGCCGGCCCATCTATATAACCTGAAAGGTGCATTCCATAACATCCCCCCACGGGTTAGAGCTTCCGTCGAATGCTCAAGCAGAAAGGAAACCAGCCGTCATGAATGAGCATGAAAAAGCGCTAGATTGGGGGGGGGGGTCACTCAAGTATCAGCGGTGAACTATAATTTTACGGGTGCAATTGCTGGCACGCGTGCTATCTCAGCACACGAAGAGGCTGTGTAAAAAAGGCAGTTCACCCTGGAGCGGCCGTATTTGCTTACACCAGCGTTTTGTATAAGTTCCGCGAAATCAGATCCAAAAGAGATGGCTGCCAGCCTTACTTTGTTTAACATTACAATTTGTTGCTATTACATTCATTGCATTGAATTCAACAAGCCGTCATGTTGTTGCCAGAGCTGAATGACCAATCGCAAAGGCTACAATCCTGAGGACTTGGGGCGCAAGCCGAAAGCGCATGACAAGGTAACCTCCCAAGATCGATCGTCATCACCGGAGTCTCGGAGAGTTTCCATCAGCGGCTAATCTGACATCTGCTTGGTAGTAACAACATGGTTGTCTGCATTTTAAAACAAGTAAAGCTGAGCGTTGCCAAGGGCCACACTATGCGCGCGCAGTAAGACCTTGCACGCCCGCACGGCGTCGAAAACGAAGGGCAAACGACGTGGATATTGTAGAAAAATATTCAGTAAAGCATCATCTACATGCAGCGTGGTCCCAGGTATGTGACACCAACTGAATTAGTGGTACTGCCAATGCATAAAAGTAGTTTTATTATTTCGTTTTTGGTTTGGAGGGAGTGGAAGGGCACATCCACACATGCGCTTGCAGCTGCAAGAACTGCGGCAATGCCAGCTCATGGGGCACAGGCCCACCTACCCGTTTCGCGTGCATTGGCATACAGTAACAAGCGCTCGCTCTTGCCTGGCATTCGCCAGGTCCACGACCGTGCTATTTGCGGTAGAGTGCCTGGATGGGCACACCAGCAGAGGCAAACTAGCGCATCGAGGCACTCTAATGTCCTTGGGAATAAGATAACTAGATGGCGTTAGTGGTTTTCACAGCATATCCTCGGATTGAATGATGATGAGTGGGACGAAGCATGCGTGCTTCTGTCCGTTCGTGCTTCCATCCATCTATTTGTGCGTCCGTCCATCCATCCACTCATACGAGAGTCTGTACAACCATGCTTCCGTGCATCCGTCGATCCATCCGCTTGTGCTTCTGTCCATGCTTTCAGTGTTGCAGTGCCTATTTAAAAAGCTCTTAAAGCCCTCAGATGTTGAAATTTAGTTGTGGTGTTACATTTATGCATGAGTCTACAATGAACACGCAGCCATGACAATGCGCATTTCGTGATCCAAAGGAGACCCTCGCTCAATTCGCTCTTTCTTTCGCTATACTGCACTTGTTGGCTCATCTCTCGTTCTGGCCAAGTGTTACCGTGTACAAACCTGCGAGCTAACAAACATGTCTTGTAGGTGAAGGGCAGTCGACATGTCAACATCATGGCAAGAGCTGTGTGTATGAAAAATGCTGAAATGCATGGAGGGAAGGGACTGTTGCTTAAAATTTGTGGGGCGTCCACGGCTATAGCACTGTTGCATTTAGCATTCAGAACTCACTGCTTGTATTTACATGAAACATTACAAAATTATCTGAGGTGGTTTATGGGCCTTTAAAGTTTTCGCTTGGCAGTCAGCACTCATTCTGTTTGTGTTATCATTTGTATATTTTATTTGCTAGCTTGTTTCCTTTACCTTTTTATCATGTCTACACATAGCTTACTCTTTAGTGATGGATCATTGCAGGTGATCAGGCGCCTTCGTGACCGTTCAGAGCCCATACTACTTTTTGGTGAGACAGAGACTGAAGCCTTCCACCGACTGCGGCGTCTGGAGATCCTGGAGCCTGAGGTGGACCGGGGACTCCGCAATGACTTTCAGGTCAGTTCATAAAGTGCAGCCACATCTAGTGTACTTGGCAGTATCTGTGCATGCAGACACAACTGATGTATCATCTTTTTTTCTTTTATTGGCTTTGTGTAGAGCAAACTCTTCTGCATCAGCATTACTGTTTGGTAGTTGTTTAATTTCTCTAGGTGACTTGTGAGTGTTCCACTTCTCTCTTTGTTTAGATTACCTTCGTCATTCTGAAAACTTGCTATGTGCTGCGAACTTCTATGTACAGTAGAATTTCGCTGATACGTTTCTGAAAAAACATGGAATATAAATGTATGATCCGAATCAGGTTATTTTTAGTTTTTAAGATTGCAAGCATAGGAGCTGGGAAATCATATTAAGTGAGAACATATCAACGAGGTTCCACTGTATTTAAAATATTGTAATTTTGTATAACATCTGTGGAGGCCTCGATCAGGTATTGCTGTGCCTTTAGTTTCAGTACCATCTTGTTTTAATTTAAAAAAAAGTAAACCATTTTAATCAAGTGGCCTTACCAGATGTGTCACCTCACCAGACACACATCTGGTGAAGTCGTGTGAGGTGCTGGGTCAACGAATGATGGATTCCAACATGAAAACATAACTGTTTATTAACGTGGTAGCTGCAGTAAGGCGAGCATGCTGTTGCTGTGCTCAGACGGTTAGAGAAACAATCATAAGATCGAGCTTGGCAGCTTGGGTTATATAGCCATCAGTGGTGACGTCAGCCTCCGGTGAAACTGCGGTGGTGCTGTCCCTTGTCGGAAGCGTGTTGCAGGAAGTGGCTGTGTTACACCGGGCTAACCAGTGATGAGACAGAAGCTGCGCAGGTTTGTGCCCAGTGGTCGCCACAGTCACATTACCAGATGTGTCTGGTGGTTTGTCTGGTGATATGACCACACGTCTGCGTGATACGTGACACACAGTCAGTAGGCATTTTTGAAAACCCTGCTCTCAGCAGGACAAGAGAAATGAGCAATCATTCAAAAATAAATTAAAAGGCAATTCCTGCAGTTTCTTCAGTTGTCAGTAGGTATTACAGCACGCCATCGTAGGTGACTTTCTGCTGTTCAGGGCTCTTTGTAGGACGACTTAGTATTATGTTGGGAGTACTGATCGTCAGAACTTTACAGGAAAAGCTGCTGTGAGATCACAAAAACAACCAATTTTCGTAGTGTAGTTGTTTACTGCAGCAGTTGCTGCTGGTGTCCTTAGCCAATAAATGCACAGTGGCAAAAAATATTCAGGTTTGAGTGGGAATCGAAGCAAGGCCTACTGTTGGGCAGTTTTCTATCACAGAGCCATGCCAGTGCTTGACACTCCCTCGTGAAGAGACTGTGCAGGTGCGTGTTGGTCAAGGATTAACACAGGTCATATAGTGCGGTAGAAAAGAAAAGCAACAACAGTGTGTCACACAATTTTAATTGCATAACAAATGGGTACTTTATTAAACCTTAAAGCTTCCCACCTGTTACAATGGGCTAAGCCATGATTGTTCATTGTCATCGGCCACTGCATCAACAAAGCACGCATAATGCCTTACAGATGTGCAACGTCTATGTCAGTTCTCGGCAGAATAAAGAATAATGGCAAAGGGGGTACTTTGCTATTTTGCAGAAATCATGATAATATGGTGTATTGGATACCTTGCAACTGCGCCCAAGAGAATTCAGAAGTGGCTCTAGAAAGGCTTTTTCTACAGCTTTCACTGTTACTGTGCTACTGTTCCTCACAGGCCTGTTATTTTTTTTTTCAGATTCACGGTTTGAATATATTGCCACGTTCCATTTCACAAGTTTTTGTTATCGTTCCGAAACACCACACGATTCTCGGCGCAAACCGCGCCTGCAGGTTTCGAGAAGGTTCTGGACTGTAGTAGATCATTTCGATAAGATCACGCCCACTGTGCGAACGGTACAGATTGTTCGGGAACCTACGCCACCGCCAGCGATAACACTAGAACATTCGACGGCAAGGGTATAAATGCCGACGCGCTTCGCCACTTGTCAGTTGTTGATCAAAGGCCGACGCTGCGTTCGCCGCTATCAGTCCGAGACTGCTATCTGTGCAAGACTGCTGCTGTAATTAGACTTTCCCTTTACCGGGCACAGGTTCGCCCAAATAAACAGTTAAATCCCAACACGAAGTTTCCTGTCTTTGGCCACGTCACGACCCCGTGACATCTGGTGCAGGTGCTGCTTCGTTCATGTACCGGACGCCCCCGTCAAGCCGTGAACCCAGCCCCCGTCGCGGAGAAGACACCGACGCCAACCAAGAGCAGCGAACGAGCCGCCGACAGCAAGGTCTCCCACCGGAGTACGGCCTTCTACAAGACAAGGCGCGGAAGACAAAGACCATGACCTCGACTGCAGCGACAATGACAGCCGGAGCGTCCCAGCCCGCGATCATCATTCATCAACCCGGGGAACCACCAACGTTCCATGGCTCATCGTTTGAAGACCCGGAAACCTGGCTAGAAACAGTGGTTGAGGGCGTGTGGCCGCCCTCAACCACTGGGACAACGAAGAAAAGCTCCGTCGTGTGTACTTCTACCTGAAAGACACCGCAAGGACCTGGCTAGAGAATCGGGAGTCCACGCTCCGAACGTGGGATGTCTTCTGCGGTGCATTTCTGCAAACGTTCGCAAGCGTCGCTCGCAAAGAGAGAGCCGCGGCTCTACTCGAGACCCGGGTTCAGCTACCAAATGAAAAGGTTGGAATTTTCACAGAGGAGATGACCCGCCTATTCCGTCACGCTGACCCAGGCATGCCTGAGGAAAAGAAAGTTCGTTTCCTCATGCGAGGGGTCAAACAGGAGCTCTTCGCGGGACTAATGAGGAATCCACCGAACACCGTCCAAGAATTTGTATCCGAGGCGACCACCATCGAAAAAACGCTGGACATGCGCACCAGACAGTATAATCGTCGCCTGACTCCAGAATGCGCTGCTGCTCAAGCCAGTGACTCCGACGACCTGCGTGAAACGATCCGAGCGATCGTGCGGGAAGAGCTGCGCAAACTCTTGCCTTCGGCGCAGCCTCAAGTGGATTCGATCGCCAACATTGTGCGAGAAGAAGTCCGGCAATCCCTTCGAATTCCCGAAACACCGCCGCCCGAGCCAGAAACTATGAGCTACGCCGCTGCAGTGCGCCACAACGCTCCTCCCCGTCCACGCCAAAATGCCGCTCCGTCACACTTTTGTCGCCAGACACCACCGCCGCCACCACCTCAACCGACGTCCTACCGTTCCCCAGCGGGCCAGCGCAGTGCACCGAGGAAAACGGACGTTTGGCGTGCACCAGACAACCGCCCGCTTTGCTACCACTGCGGTGAGGCCGGGCACACATACCGCCGTTGCCAGTACCAACAGATGGGACTGCGTGGCTTCGCCGTCAATGCACCGCGTCCGCAGCCAGGAGATCGGCCACGTGACATCGCCGACTACCTGGCAGGAACTCAATGGACACGACGAAGTCCTTCCCGTTCGCCGTCGCCCAGCCGCCGCATGTCACCGCACCCCCGGCAATACTCTGGCCCAACGCGGGGCCGGTCTCCTAGCCCGTATCCGGGAAACTAAGGGCAGCAACCGATGGAGGTGCGGTTGCTGTGCGACGAACTACCCAAGATCCTCCGACGACGACGCCGACGCGACGGAGCTTTTTGAACACAACACCAACCAGGCAAAGCCCTGAAGGCAAAAGCTCACTTACCGAAGGTGGCCGGACGACGCAACATGGAAGCAGTGGAACAAGCCGACGCAGCCGTGACCCGACGCCACGCCCTAACTGTAATGCGAGACGGCGAACTAGCGACCTCGACGTTCTTATCGACGGCCACAGTGTGACTGCTGTCGTCGATACTGGAGCCGACTATTCTGTCATCAGTGGGTCGTTCGCCGCGAAGTTAAAGAAAGTTAGGACAGCTTGGAAAGGCCCTGAAATCCGCACAGCCGGAGGTCATCTCGTAACGCCTGCAGGAATCTGCACAGCGAGAGTCACCATTAACGGCCGTATTTATCCTACAGACTTCGTAGTCCTACAGCGTTGCTCGAGAGATGTCATCCTTGGCATGGACTTCTTATGCCTCCATGGTGCTGTCATCAACCTAAAAACAAGGTCGATAACGTTATCCACAGAAGAAGCCCTACCGCCGCGCACGCCGTCAGGACACCATGCCTTGAATGTGCTGGAAGAACAAGTAACCATTCCGCCTCGCTCAAGCGTCATTATTTCAGTCGGCGCTCCTAAATCACCTGACTTGGAAGGCGTCGTTGAAGGCAGTCAGCATCTGTTGGTCACCCGAAATATTTGCGTCGCAAGAGGAATCGCAGAGCTGCGGGGAGGCAAAGCAACGGTTATGCTCAGGAATTTCAGCAATGAGTACAAACATGTGAACAGAGGAACAACGGTCGCATACATCGAAGAAATTGTCGAAGCCACCAGTGCTTTCGCCCTCGCCGATTCTGCGGAACCTGCTCAGAGGAACCAAGCCCCTCCCATAGCTTTCGACGTCAATCCCAGACTTCCGAACGATAAGCAAGAACAGCTCAAGGCCCTGCTCCTGCAATACGAAGATTGCTTTTCGTCGTCATCGAAAATTCGGCAGACCCCAATCACGAAACATCGAATCATAACCGAAGAAAATGCCAGACCACTCCGTCAGAGCCCGTACAGGGTTTCGACGCGAGAACGTGAGGCCATGAAGAGACAAGTTGATGAAATGCTGCGGGATGACATTATCCAGCCGTCCAAGAGTCCGTGGGCATCCCCCGTGGTGTTAGTGAAGAAAAAGGATGGGACCCTACGTTTCTGCGTCGATTATCGCCGCCTGAACAAAATCACAAGAAAGGACGTGTACCCTCTCCCACGAATAGACGACGCACTTGATCGGCTCCATAATGCCAAGTACTTTTCGTCAATGGACCTCAAGACTGGCTATTGGCAAATCGAAGTCGACGAAAGAGACCGAGAGAAGACGGCGTTTATAACACCGGACGGCCTTTTCGAGTTTAAGGTGATGCCCTTCGGCCTTTGCTCAGCGCCTGCAACTTTTCAACGCGTTATGGATACAGTACTGGCAGGATTGAAGTGGCAGACTTGCCTTGTGTACTTGGACGACGTCGTCGTGTTTTCCTCGAGTTTAGACGAGCATCTTCGGCGCCTTGAAGCTGTACTTCAAGCCATCAAGACTTCCGGACTCACACTGAAGCCAGAAAAGTGCAGATTCGCGTATGAGGAGCTATTGTTTCTGGGGCACGTTATCAGCAAGTCTGGAGTTCGTCCCGATCCACGGAAAACAGCCGCCATCGCCGACTTCCCCCCGCCCACTGACAAGAAAGCTGTGCGCCGATTTCTGGGCCTGTGTGCCTAATATATCCGGTTCGTGAAAAACTTCGCCCGCATCGCCGATCCTCTCACTAACCTTACCAAGGCCGACGTGGAGTTTAAGTGGGAAACGCCGCAGGAACACGCTTTCCAGGAGCTTAAACATCGTCTCCAGACGCCTCCGTTACTTGCCCATTTCGACGAATTCGCCGAGACAGAAATACATACTGACGCAAGCAGTGTAGGTCTCGGCGCCGTTCTTGTGCAGAGGGCTGACGGACTTGAAAGGGTTATTAGTTACGCCAGCCGATCGCTATCCAAAGCAGAAGCAAATTATTCCACAACAGAAAAGGAGTGCCTCGCCATCATCTGGGCTACGTCAAAATTTCGCCCCTACCTCTACGGCAGGCCCTTCAAAGTTGTGAGCGATCACCACGCATTGTGTTGGCTAGCCACCTTAAAGGACCCTTCATGTCGCTTCGCACGATGGAGCCTGATACTTCAAGAATATGACATTACTGTCATTTACAAGTCCGGCAAAAAACACTCCGACGCCGACTGTCTCTCTCGTGCGCCTGTAGACCAACCGCTACCCGATGACCCGGATGACGACTACTTCTTAGGAACGATAACTACCGACGACTTCGCTGAACGACAGAGGGCCGACCCGGAACTTAAGGCCCTAATAGAATACCTCGAAGGCCGGACCGCCGAAGTCCCGAAGGTATTCAAGCGCGCACTTGCGTCGTTCTTTCTACGAAACGGTCTTCTACAAAAGAAAAACTTTTCACTGCTTCGAGCTAAGTACCTCCTTGTGGCGCCTTCAGCTCTGCGACCAGAACTCCTGCAGGCCCTGCACGACGATCCGACGGCAGGGCACCTCGGTGTTTCTCAAAGCACGCTCGCGAGGATACAAGAAAGGTACTACTGGCCCCGTCTTACCACCGACGTCACTCGTTATGTGAGAACATGCCGGGACTGTCAGCGACGCAAGACACCGCCGACAAGGACAGCGGGACTTCTGCAGCCAATTGATCCACCTTGCCGACCTTTCCAGCAGATTGGTATGGACCTACTGGGGCCGTTCCCGACGTCGGCTTTCGGAAACAAGTGGATCGTGGTAGCTACCGACTACCTCACCCGCTACGCCGAGACAAAAGCCCTGCCAAAAGGCAGTGCATCCGAGGTAGCTAAGTTCTTCGTCGAAAATATCGTCCTACGTCACGGCGCCCCGGAGGTCCTTATCACCGACAGAGGAACGGCATTCACTGCCGACTTAACTCAAGCGATCTTGGCATACAGCCAAACAAACCACCGCCGGACGACAGCGTACCACCCACAGACCAACGGCCTCACCGAGCGGCTTAACAAGACGATCGCCGACATGCTGTCAATGTACGTCGATGTCGAACACAAGACGTGGGACGCCATTCTTCCGTATGTGACCTTCGCATACAACACGGCGGTGCAGGAGACGACGCAGATATCTCCATACAAATTGGTGTACGGAAGGAGCCCGGCAACGACGCTCGATGCCATGTTACCCAACGTCACCGACGAAGAAAACCTCGATGTGAGCGAGTACCTTCAACGCGCTGAAGAAGCCCGACAACTTGCGCGTCTCCGTATCAAGAATCAACAGACGACCGACAGCCACCGTTACAACCTTCGACGACGCTTCCTGGAATACCAGCCCGGTGAACGTGTTTGGGTGTGGACGCCGATACGCCGACGTGGACTAAGTGAAAAGCTTCTGCGACGGTACTTCGGACCGTACAAGGTGGTTCGACGTCTCGGACCACTTGATTACGAGGTTGTCCCCGACGGCATCACGAACTCTCAACGACGCCGATCGCGACCTGAAGTCGTCCATGTCGCGCGCCTCAAGCCGTTTCATGCACGTTAACAAACTGAAACAGTGTTTTTTGTATTATTGTTGTATTGTAATTTATTCATTGTACTTTCTTGCATTATTATTGTACCTTCATCTTTAGTTAAAGCATCGGGACGATGCCTTTTTTCAGAGGGGGGCAATGCCACGTTCCATTTCACAGGTTTTTGTTATCGTTCCGAAACACCGCACGATTCTCGGCGCAAACCGCGCCTGCAGGTTTCGAGAAGGTTCCGGACTGTAGTAGATCATTTCGATAAGATCACGCCCACTGTGCGAACGGTACAGATTGTTCTGGAACCTACGCCACAGCCAGCGATAACGCTAGAACATTCGACGGCAAGGGTATAAATGCCGACGCACTTCGCCGCTTGTCAGTTGTTGATCGAAGGCCGACGCTGCGTTCGCCGCTATCAGTCCGAGACTGCTATCTGTGCAAGACTGCTGCTGTAATTAGACTTTCCCTTTACCGGGCACAGGTTCGCCCAAATAAACAGTTAAATCCCAACACGAAGTTTCCTGTCTTTGGCCACATTACGACCCCGTGACAATATTGTGGAGGCTTATTGTGCACACCTTTCTTCTCCATTCATGTTCATCCCCATGTGGTGTCTTTCTTTGTCATCAATTGTGGTGACTCATCTGAAGAGTGATCTGTTTCTTGGTTGTGGTCATATGTCTTCAGGGCCTAATAAAGTTTTTATTGTCTGCTGCTTCACAATTTGCGCTGCTCTCTTGCCAATCTTCTGAAACTTGTGCAGGAGGCAATGGAGAAGGTGGACCAGATCTACCTGGACGAGATCCTCAAGTCTCAGGGAAAGACCGAGGATGGAAAGTCGGTGCACGACGTCAAGGTCGAGAACGACACCACCACCTTGGAAGACATACAGGTGCGCAACAGGCTACAGTAGTTCGTGTGAATCCCATACAGATGTTGTTGACACAGAAGCACTTCTTCAAGATGTCCTCGCTGCAAGGTGTTCTAAGGGCAGCTTGCACTGCATATGAAATAGCGCGTAGTGCCTTGTGTTTGTCTGGAAGACACTGTTGAACCACGTCGTTTGTTTCTCTGTGTCTGTATTTGTATGTATACAAGTATTCTTTATGTTTTGTTCTTTGCAGCACATAGCACAGGAACTCGGTGAGCGCAGAAGCAAGGGAAAAGACGCTGAAATGATTCTTACTGCCCTCAGGGTGAGATTATGGGTTCCAGCATTTCTTTAGCCCTGCATCATCTGTTTGTCCCAGAAGTTCAGCTACTTTGCTGATGAGTCTGTTCGATTACAGCTATTCAGTTTAATACCATGCATATGACAAGTATTTCTGGCCCTCCTCGAATATTGTCTGCAAGTCACCACACCTGGTTTTTAAAGTGTTGGCATTGTCTAATTAGCTCATTGTGCCTCAATTGTTGAAACAGTTGTCTGTCTCGTACTGACAGCTTACATGTCTAAACAGAACTGACATGTTAAAACAAAGTTTTTTTCAATCGCCAAAAAAAAATTTTAGGCTTTAGTTGCTCGTATTGAACTTGCCCCGAATAAAGGCTGCAGCGATCCCTGCCAAACAGCTTCCGTCACGTCCGCAGTTAGCTTCAATGGAACTCTAGAATTATTTACCTGGTGCTGTTCATGCATGGCCATTTCATGAGCTGTTGTCTGCAATCGATGCATAATCTTCATTTTTATAATAGCCCCAGCAGGGCTACTACAGGAGGAGGGGATACTACATTACAGTATACATAGGGCTCCATGTTTTCGGAGTTTCTTTTTCTTGAAATTCAAAGGGTGTTTTTTGGAGTTTATTTCTTTGGTGAAAATTGGGTGTTTATCAAGGTTTATTTCTCGTATATCTCCAGTTCTCCAAAATTTGGTGTTTAAATGTGTGTTATAGTTTGTGGCAATCTCTTTTTTATTTAATTTTATTTACAGTGAAAGTGCATCCAATTTTTGCTGATAATGCTGCTTTTTCATACTTTCATTTCTTTTCTAACTTCGTGTTTATTTAACCTGTTAATAAGGCTGTTGATATGCGCTGCTGTTAACTCACCGAAGTTTACTTTTGTGGGGGCAGGACCTAGTCAAGCTGCTTCTCGGCTTTTTTATCCGGCCTCCCTCATTTTCTTGATGAATAATAATGGATCTCTTACTATTTATATTCTCAATACAGTTAAAACCCTTTAGAAGAGCCGTGCTCTGGGCAGCAGTTCTTGTCTCTTATATGAGATGTCTCTTATAAGCAGGGTATCTCGAATGCATTTTTTTTATCTATCTGTATGTTACTGTAGTCACACTGGCAGACTCTCTTATACCCATTTGTCTCTTATATGAGTTTCTCTTGTAAAGGGGTTCGACTGTAGTGTATAATCTTACATATCAAACGATATGTGAACACATTAGGTGTGGTTTACTCATCTAAAGGATTGAATGTACTGTGCTAACACATCTGCATGCAAGCGCATGTACTCGAACACATGGCACCTACATCTGTTTGTGTTACTACCTTAACAGAGCTTGTTGTAATAAATGCAAGTACACTTTACGAAGTTACTGCCACTGATGGAGGTGCACACCTTTCTATTGATGGTTGTCAGCTTTTAAGATGCCCTTTGAAAATTGAAAATGCCCTCTTAAAATGAGAGCTTATCAGATAAATTGAAATTGTCAAAAACTTTACTGCCTAGTGTTTGTCGAATTTTATCTGATCTGTGCGAAAACACGAAGCACTAATTATAGATAAATTATAATAAAGTAATAATGTACTGCCTCACATTTTAGTACTCTGGTGTTTACGTAGTAAGTTGTCATAGTGCATAACAGAAGCTGGTTTGACGAAGTTTGCAATGTATGCAAACCCCTGGTTGATTTTTCTATTGTGAGTTATGCAGTGATGCTGCTGAACACCAGAATTCTTGCACATGAAAAAATTTTGCTTTTTCGCCATTTCTCTGTTGGATCACATGATGACCATAAACAGCAGGGAAGCAAAGTTTTTTAAAGTTTGAAACCAGAATTGCATACGAAAAGCACTGCAGAACTTTTATCTTATCATAGGGAAATAAAGTTGAGGTTCTTATGAGAAGCTGCGGTCATAGATGTTGTGCAGTACCATATCTCTTCAGCACATTAACGACAGAGAAGCCAGGCTGTGTGATGCCAAGTCAGACACTACATATTGCAATGGAGGTGTTGCGTGGATGCCAAAAGTTGTTGCTGGGCTAGTTGGTACGGGCTTAGTGAAATACATAAAATATGAGTACCATCATGGAAATATTCAAGACAGAACAGAAAAGAGTGGCACTCCCAATTAACTTCATTTTCCACAAAGCAGCTACTATAACCATAGTAACCATGTGCAAAGCACATTGCCTCACACACTTGTCAAAAATACACTTGACAAGATGAATGCCAAGGACTATTTAATCTAGAAAAAGTTGAAAAAATCTAAGCGCTCCTGCGTGGTGGCTAGTTTCACTAAACTTCCAAGACCTTGAATAGTGGCACAGCCGTTAAATGCATTGGTTTCTTTTTCTTTCGGCATGTGCAAATAGTAAACTTAAGGTTCGAGGTCAGTTTGAAGCAAATACTTGTTACTTGGTGAAGTAACTTAAAATTGAATGGCTCAGATACTATTATCATGTATCTTAAAGAAAAATGAGCATTTTTATTATGACCAAACTAAAACTTGCACAATATTTTCAAGAACTAGAACAAGGCAATATCACTTTATTGGTTTGCTGGGCAAGTCATAAGCAGTAAAATTAGTTTCACTTGAACATTTGCTATATTAGTAGGTATGGGCCTGTATGCTATTTTCTAAACATTAAGATTCTTATCATTAAATTGCAAGTATTGGACACATTTATCGCTGAAGTGCGTCGTCTTGCCAATTCAAATTTCTCTTGTACAGGTGGTTTCAGGGCCAAGTGGTCTCTCGCTGCAGCAAAGCCACGTTTTTAAGGGGGTTGCATGTGGTCAAATACCCTTATTTGTTCATTTTGAATACCGTGATATTCGTTTGAATATTCGAAGCACATGGATATTCGCCCATGCCTACTTAGAAGCTTTCTGGACAGTTCATCCTGCAGATGTGGGGTGAGCGTCTCAACACCCGGCCGGAGTCCGAGAAGACGTCGATGCGGGGCAAGCTGGCGTCGGCCACGTACGGCCAGACGCAGTCGTATCTGCGCCCGCTGTTCAAGCGGCTCCGCAAGGGAACCATCCCGGAAGACATCCTCGAGCACCTGGTGCGCATCGTTAAAAACATGCTGCTCAAGGAGTACGTCAAGGTGAGCATGATCATCAAAAGAGCCCCGAAACTGCCTAGATGTTGAAAGGTTAGTTGTGGTGTTGCAGTTTTGCTCAAGTCTGCAACAAATTATAGACACTAGAATTTCTCGACTCAGTGCTGTAACAGTGGTCCAAAATTGTCTAAAAGCGCTTGCTCCATTCTTTAACTTACTACATTTCGTTCGTTGGTCGGTTTCTCCTCCTGGCCATAGAGTTTCCTAATATACACTAGAGGGAACTCTGGCGCTAGTGTCTATGGGAGCTGCAACGCACGGCGCTTCAGTGAGCATGGGAATGATGGGTAGTACACACATTTGTCTAATCTTTGTACTTCTGGCCTGCTTCTGGCTTCGTTTGTGTTCGTGTGGCTTGGAGCTGTTTTCTCACGAAACGAAAAATCAGCAAATGTTCAGTGGTTGTGCTTCACCACCTTATTTTGAACTTCGTGACAAACCAGGTCACGAAGTTCAAAAGGTTTCGTTCTTTTCTTTAAAACGAAACCGTAACCAGCAATAAACAAAGCCGCAAGTACGAAGACTAGGCAAATGTGTGTACTACCCATCATTCCCATGGTCGCTGAAGGATCGCAGCACCAGAGTTCTCTCTAGTTAATTTTGGGAAACTCTACGCTCCTTGCCCCTCCTCGCTGTGCCAGGAGGAAGAGCAGCTAACATGTGTCTTTTTGTGGATGATGTGACCAGATGTGAATGACGAGAGCACAGCCAACACTGGGGATGTGCATCTGCTTCAAATACTAATAAAAATATCAAATGTGGTTTAAGGTCTCTCACATTGCAATTATTCAAAGAAACAAAGAACGATAGTTGCCAAGTGAGTTGAAGTGAACCCTCTCTGTTGTAAAAAGAAGGATAAAATTCCTGAATTTCACTAGGCGGAACTGGGTTACAGTTATTGGGCACTTCATAGTAAAGTCTTTGGAATAATTACAATTATCTGGTGACATGAGGCTAAGTTTAAGCACTCAGGTATTTTCGTATTTTGTGTCCATTGATATCTGACCACCATGGGCAGGAATCAAACACATGCCTCTAGCATATCATGCCTCACTTAGCTGTCACATTAGTGCAACATCCTTGTTTTAATCTAAGGCGTTATTTTCGAGGCTCTTCCCTCCTTCCTGCACCACACCCCTGACTGCCTGGGTGGATCAGTGGCTAGGGTGCTCGGCTTCCGACCCAAAAGTGGCGGGTTCGATCCCAGCTGCGACAGTCGCATTTCGATGGAGGCGAAATGTTAAAAAAAGGCTCGTGTACTGTGCGATGTCAGTGCACGTCGAAGGGACACTAAAGTCAAATAACAATTTATGTCAGAGTGAAAGCTCCATGTAAGACAACATCTAAAATGACAATATTATCAACAGCAGTGCCTTACGTACCAAGAAGTTAAGGTAAATGCTCGAGAACACATGCGCTACAATGGGACATACTCAGAATGATCCCGATTACATCAGACATACCGGCTACAATTAATCAGTAGTAATCGAACTACCTGCACTAAATAAAGAACCTTCCATGTATCAAGAGATGTAACAAAATGCTGCTTGTTCGTTTATGTTCGATTAATGGAAAAAACAACGGCTAGACGTTACTATGGGGAATAGTGTGAGTGGTTCAAAAGTTCAATTTTCACCTGGTTAAACAAGACAGGTTGCACCATCTAGCAGGGCCCAGTTGCCATCTCGCAGGCCATGGTAGGAAATTGTTCAATGGCTGTTCTTGCTGCTGTAGCTCCAGCTACTTTCGTTCTGCTGCTACTAGTGTCGGCAGCCATGCAGTAAAGCTGGCCAATGTTGTGCATAACAACCGTGATGCGACACATTCCATATGAGGCGGTTCATTTGGAGTGCGATAACCCGATGGGGACCACTAAAATGTTATTTCATTTCAAAATAAGCACTTGCTATGCACAAAAGTAACACTACGAGGTTTCTGGACAGATATTTGAACAATCAACGCCGACTTAATAGTAGCCTTTAGTGTCCTTTTGTTGGTCTTATTCATCTTTTTGTTTATTTTTTCAGTGATCTTGATCGAACTGCACAGGGTTATGCAGTGTTTTCTGTTGATTTCAAATATATAATTAGTTTTCTTGTAACTCATCTTGTTCCTGAGATAACTTAAGTTCACCCCCTATCGTTTAAGGCCGCCATAGAAAAAAAAAAGTGCTTAATTAAAGAGTGATATTTAAAATATACCAACTTAGATAAATGATTATAGATTGAAGGTATGCAAGAGTATTTGTTTTTAAGCCTTTCTTGGGTTTTTTTTATAGCAAAATGAACTATCCATATTCAAAAGCAATTGGAATTGTGTTACAACTTTGATGAGTCATATAATTGAAAAGGCTTATGCTATAAATTCCACTCCCATGCTTGCATTCTACACACATACAGGTTTCCATTGCAAAAAGCATTATTGTTGTGCCCGTCCTAGCTGCAAAGATACTAAGGCCTCAAAATTGAACAGTCATAAATTTACTTTTTTTGAAAAATAGAGAAAACTGATAACACACAACTTCTTCAGAAAGCAACAATCATAGTATGCATGTTTTGCAATCGCCATAAAGGTGCTCATAAATTCATAGCAGAGGTGCCGGCAAATTATAAAGAAGCCTCGAAGTCGGTTCCCCATTTTTTGCAGGTTCTGCATGTTAATAGCACCAAGAATCTGGACAGTTAAACTGACATTACAAAAAAATTACCACTTCCTGGTGAGTGAAAATTGGCAGAAAGATAGAAAAATACTTGCAGAAACCGAATACTGTATTTACGTGCATAATTTGCACCCTCACATAATTTGCGCACCTCTAATATTTCACCATCTTTTCAAAAAAAAAATTACTCCCATATTTCACGCTCCCCGACCTGCCCGAGCGAGCCTGCCGGTGCGCGCTCCTTTGGATCTTTCGATGCTTCGGCCGGGTGCACGCCTCGCCGAGCAGATGAGCGCAGTCAAACAGGCGGCGAGAGTGAAGTCCCTTCTTTTGAGGACTTTCCCGGGACTAGGGTTTCTAGAATACCGCACTCGAACTCAAACCTATTAACAGGTCACTGAAACTGCTCGAGTGTTTGCCTCTCCCTATCTTGCAATCTCTACCACCGTGATAATGGCGAGAGTGCACGCTCGTGTCACGGCACGGACGACTTTCTGCAACGGAGCATGGTGTGATCGAAGGTGTGCGATGGCTAGTCACGCCAACTGTTCCTCTCGGTTCTGCTTCCGTGCTGCAACGCACGCTAGGTCGATTTCGGAAGTTTAGGTTTTGCCATCCGGCAGACGCATTTCGACGGTTCCCTTGTGATGTGCTACAGTAATTATATATATGGCAAAATTAAGCTCGCTGTGGTAAATATCACCGAAGAAAATGAGAAACGTGCGGCCGCAAAGCACTTCAAGGGAACGTACTTCAACGGGACAACCAGCGCGATTGGTTCGCGAGAAAGCAGAAGAGTGCGCTTGGTAATGCAAGTTTTCTGCCATTAAAAGAGGCCTTTTCAAGTATGTGCGGATGCTTTGTTTTTCCGGTATCTCTGTGCCGTGGGACGCGGTTTTTCCCAGCATTGTTGAAAGAGCTTCAAGAAAGAATGTGGGGTGTTCGAACGCGTTTGACGGAACCCAGGACGAGTCATTTTAGGGGGGGTGGCAGCGGTTGCGACAACGATTCCCAATCAGACTTTGCGATCAGTGATTCCCGCTAGGCCACGCGACTGGATCTGACTGGTTAAAATACATGCTATTTCTTTAAAAATTAATCACTACACTTTGCTTGTGCTCCAATTTATTTCACTTTTTAACTGTATATACTGCGCGCGTTAGCATTGTGACACAATATTTCCTATGCACTCATGAGATCCCCGCGTAACTTGCGCACTTCCTTCTTGGGGCCCCAAAAGCGTGAAAAAAAGTGCGCGAATTATGTGAGTAAGTACGGTATGTCAATTTTAAAAAATGAATTTTTTTTGTCACCTTTTGGTCCCAAAGACCAGTTTGCCCCCTTAAAAAACACCAGATGGTCGAAATTTTCAGAGCCCTTCACTATGGTGTCCCTGATAATCATATTGTTTTGGGACACAAAGCCCCAGATAGTACAGTCGAATCTCCATAATTGGAACTCGAATAGGCCCGAAAATTTGTTCAATTTAAAAGAAATTCGAATGAATGAAACCTAAATAAACAGAGGACTCTCCATGCAGTGGCGCATGTGCATTGAGCTAACACAAGAGGGGGAAGTTTCAGAAGACTTACGTTTATTCACAAATCATAGGACATCCGTCATTAATTGAAGTAATCGATGATGCACGTCTGCACACGTTTGCCTTGCAGCGAGTCAATCAATTTTGCACGCAGCTTGCACAGCATTTCTACTTTGGCTTCAGCATTTTCCTGGCAAGAAAAGTTGCGCGCTGAAATGTCCAGCGCCGACACTCTCACAAGACGACGACAACAATGACTGCGTAGCGGAGCCGCAGCATGGTCAGCACGTGATGAGAAAGGAGAAGCGTCTCCACGCAGAGAGAAGCAGATCGGCATTCGAGAGAAAACCAACACTCCACGGCAGCTTTTTTTTTCTTGTGTGATTCTTAAAGAGAAAAGTGAGCCCCGTAGCTGTCTGCATCAGAGTGTGACACTTCAACAGTAGCTCACGAGGGATAGGGGTAAAGATGGATTAAAAGGATAAAATTAAAAGGTAAATAGATAGAAAGAGGAATGAGAGAGGGGACAGCGAACAACAGAAAACGATGGAATTAGGGAGGAGATAGGAAAGATGGACACGGTCGCAAGAGTCCGAGGACGGGCACACCCTTCCTCCGTGACGGGGCACCGCTCAGCGAGAGCTGTTGTCAGCGGCAGGAGATGGCGTAGGGCGAGGCAGTCTGCCAGAGCTGCGCACGAGGTCCAGAGTCTTCGCGCGCGTCACTGAAAGGAGAAGGGTTATGTGGCAGGGACGGGAAAGGGGGAAACGTGACACCGGCGCGTGAGAGACCCCCCATCAAGGTGCAGAGCCGTGCTCCCGCTAGGGGCAAGGGCCTCAACCACACATTCATTCAACCCCGCGACAGATTTTTTTTTCCTCTCTCTTTTCGCACGCGCGGCATTGGAAGGAGAAGGGTCTTTACGTGGCGGGGATGGAAAAGGGAGAAGCGTGGCACAGGCGCGTCGCAGATCGGCATTTGAGAGAGAGCAAACATTTTACTGAAGCCGTTTCTTCCTTTTCCTTTCCTTCGCGCGCAGCGTTGAGGTGTTGCAGGTGCTGCCGCGGGATTGAGCGAGGTGCTGAGAGCATTTTCAAAGCGCGGTAAGTTCAAATTAACCGCCGCAAGTGCTTGCACGTTCGAATTACCGGGCGTTTTCGCCTATTGGAATGCACATAGCTTTGACGAGACCTCATTGCGAGTTCGAATTAACCAGAAGTTCGAATTAAGCTTGTTAAAATTAATGGGATTCGACTGTATTATGTTATATTAATTATCACGCAACCCCTCGATATACCCTTTCTTGCGTGCACACATTTTCACTTCTAGCTAGCACTTTCTTTAATAAACTGGCTGGCCACAGATTGTCCACCAGCAACTCTGATGCCAGTTACAGACTGCAATAACACTGCTCTTCATTCCTGACAGCTTGCGCCGTGTTTGTCACATTGAAAGCTCACTGCTTTGATTCAAAGCAAAGCTACCCAAGAACAAAACTGTGATTGAGTATCCATGCAGCTCTGAATGATGGCCTATAAGTTAGAGTCAAGGCAAAACTAATGTCTACTGCAATAGCTGCTTGCAAAGCATACCTTTTTGACAATGCAATCACGAACGGCAACTGCTCAGTAGTGAGGGCATTGGCTTTCCCATTGTCACCTCACCGTTCACATTGATGACAATTTAAAAGCAGGCTACGTCACGTTTTTCAGTTGGGCAGTGTTGCTTTCACCCTGTGTCGCACATTTCTGGCACCTCACACTTTAGGCATTGTTAGAATTATTTGGGATGCAGCCAAACACATAATGAGGGTTTGATCACATTTGCCTATGCAAGTGTTTCAGGGATCAAAGAATGAGCACTACCTATTCTTCAAATTTTAGTGTTGTTACTTAGGTGTACACAAAGCAAAAGGATGAAAAATCTTAAAACAGGTGTTTATCAGAAGAGGCAATGTTTTGACAGGTGGCCCTCTGTTTTTCAATGCTTGCTTGAAATACTGTTGCTATCTTGAAGAAAGGACCACTTGTCGAAATGCATTGACACCCCTGCTTAATGATTTTTTCATCGCTTCAGGTTCTGGATTTCTCTGAAGAGAAGCATTTAAAAGTGCATTACTGAAAAACAAGAGAGAGTTTACAGTTATCGCCATAGTTTGGCAATAAAATTTAGCAGTGGCTCAGCCAGGATATACATAGCATGAACGAGGCTACGTATATCCTGGCTGAGCCAGCTGATTATTCTTGGCTTTCCTAGTTGTCAGGCTCATTTTATCATGCTTACTGCTGGACTGATAGACAGACGGACTAGCAAGCATGCTCAGGAGTCAAGCGCCGGCTCACTAGCGACACGTCTCTCCACAAGCTTCCAGGCCTTCTCCGGTGTGCCAGCTGTGCACCGTGTGACATCAGTGCTCCTCTGCTAACCACAAGCAAGGCGGAACTGCTCAAGCTTGGCCAGTGTAGCTTGCGCTAGGGAAGGTAGAACTCACTCAACAAATGTATTTCGCTCTTAGGGCTCACTCAGACTCAAACCTACTAAAATTCCTCTTCCAGACCCACTAGTACTGACACTGATTAATGCTACATCACTTACCCAGACTTGCACTCGCAGCCTGATTTGAATCTGACAGGTACACTCATGAGCGAGTTTGCCAAGCTATTGTCGCATAAACCTTTTACAGTGTTATATCAGACGTCCACAAACAGATTAAACAAAGTGGAACCTTAAATAACGGAGAGGACCTCAATAAAGGAAAGGTGCAATAAGTGATCATTCAACCTCTTCATCGATTGTGCCTTTTTGTCAAGCTAGAGAGGTTATGAAGCATCCGGCTTGACACTGCCATTCAACCCTTCAAGCACAAATGACATTTATCTTCCGCATCCTAAATGGTAGCACCTGTTATGTGAAATGGCATCCGACACTGAGCAGTTATTGTTAAATGATGTTCTCTTTCTTTGCGCTGATTTGCAGGCCAACGATGCATACCTGCAGATGGCCATCGGCAATGCCCCGTGGCCCATTGGTGTCACCATGGTGGGCATTCACGCCCGAACAGGCCGTGAGAAGATCTTCTCACAGAACATTGCCCGTATCCTTCACTTTGGTGTACCGTGGTGTGCAGTGCAGTGCAAAATGCGCTGAAACAGAAGTTTGTAAATTTAAAATTTTCCATTACTTAGCGTGCACAGTTGGCACAAACTAGCCATTCTTGTGAGCTCTCGGCTTTGCCTTGTGCTGTTGCAGGAGTCATACTCCTGTGTACTCGCTTCAGAAATGCATGCTGCTTTGACTTGTCATACTATGTGTTCAGCTGCCTTTGTTTTTGAGTAAAGCCATTTGTGATCCTTTTACATCCCTATGCCGACATCCATGGGCCTCGTACAGTGCACTGGAAAATTGCCGTGTTCCAGCTGAACCTCACAAGGATGTCATCGTGTCACAAACACTCTCAAACTAGTGTGCGAGGTAACCATCTCAGCAACCTTGAACAGAGCTCTCTTGTGATCAACGATAAAACTATTTGAATCGAAGGTTACGAGGGGAGATGCAAGGTCCCCGCCTCAAGTGAGGGTCCCCTTCATCACACTTGTAGGTTTGGGGAAGAAGAGCATAACACAGAATCTTGAGATATTATTTGTGCATACTTTAGGAGCTTTTATCACAGCTCATCATTCCATTTCCTTCAGGTACATTTCGTTCTAGATATGTAGTGCCTCGTTTGAATGAAGCATGCATAAAGCTAGGCTTACCAACATAATCACTCCAAAGCAGTTCTTGCGATTTAACATTGTGTCACGAACATGAAAAACCATTTTATAGCAGAGCTCTTTTCCTTAGTTGGGCGTTATTTTTTGTGGTATGCACACAGTCACACTAATGTGGGCCAATCCCAATGACAGTGCATAAGGTGGGAAGTGCACAGTGTGACAACATCATCAGGCGATATCACGTGACGACATCAACCCATAACGTTTTATGCAATGATGTCATCACATGAAAGCAACGTCATCCCATAATGTAACATGTTAATCATCATGCAATGTGATTATGTTACGTCACAATGTCAAATGCAACATCACAGCTTGGTCTCATAGTTTTCCTTACCATAGAATCTTATAGCCACACTCTTTGCATCATGGGCCACGTAATGCTTTGTGACTGAAAGGGGCCCTGCAACACTTTTCCTAGTAGCCGTGAAATGGATCCACTAAAGGAGCTTATTGCATCACGAATTGACTACTGCAAAAATTTATAGAATCCATCCAGTACAATCTGGCACACGCTGCAATTTCATTCTCTCTTTTCTCATACCAGCAAAAGCACTGGAAGATAAGCAGATGGCACTGTAGAAGAAGGTACAGTCAGTCAAATCTTTAGCTATCATGCATGAGTGGCAGTTTTTTTTTTTCTATCTTTGCCATACTATTGAATTAAGTTTATGTTGGATTAAGGACAAGTGTATGCCCATAAAGCACATATCCACAAAGCAATTTTTTGTAACTTCGTTCCATAATATGGCGCTGACCGACAAAAAAGTCGCTGCTGCACACAATAGCTAAAGTTTTGGCCGACTGTACATCATGCGTGCCGCCTGACTTTGAGCACTTTTTTTCTTTTTCCTTTTTTCTTTGAAGTCGTGGCTTTTCAGCGCAATGACACGTGCACGCACAAACACGTCGCAGCCTTCTGCGGCGGCTGCAGTAACTCCCAAGCACACCATGCTCATATCAGCCAATGATGTGATACTTTGGCCTATGACACGATGACTTTTTAGTATATACTGCATCATTTGTCGAGAGAAGGGAAAGCGACCTTTAGCTGACTTGGAGAATTTATTGAGTATTCTAGGCTGCATGGTTCGCTATATAGTATTTGGTTCACATGTCCTCAGCAGCCTCGACTTGCGATCAGCCATGTTTGTGAACCATGCTCAATAAGTGTCACAGGGCCTCTTTATACAAAACTGCCACCCCCTCCCCCTCTCAGCAGTTGTAGCAGTGGTCTTCCATAGCTTCATTGGGCATTCACTTTCACTGGGCCCAGATAGTGAGTCAATTGTTTGGTGTAATTTCCATGATCCGAAACAGAAGCTGGCATCTTAATGCACATGAAGAAAGCTGCGTCTTCTGTTTATTGTAAAAAGGGCTGTTTTTTTTTTCTCCTTTAACACAGCAATGAAGGTATCACAATAAACTGAAGCATAGTTGCTAATTTTTTTTTATTTATGATCAAAGGGCGGGCATTCAAATGCACTTTGAATGCAATCTCTTGTCGTCAGGAATGCACAGCAATAAAGGTAACATTTGCACCAATTTTTCCACAAGCTAAGACCAAGAACATGACTCAAATTTTGCCATACAGTCCTGCTTTCATTACAGTTCCACATTGAGGTATATTATTTCGTATTCTAGCTCCTAAGTTATTTATAGATTGATACCACTCTAAATTGCAATTTATAACATTTGTTTTTTATAACAACATTAATTTCCTGGGAAACTTCCCAAATCTGGGCAATTAATTCAATGGTTCCATGCTGGTTGCCATTTTAAGTGATGATTTTGACCCATCAGCAAAAACAAAAAAAAGATTGTTTCCTTAACCATCACTTCAGATGTCCTGAATGATGAAACTCAACGAAAGTTCATTCAGGTAAGTACCATTGTACCATGCTCAATCCATGAGACATTATATCTTTGAAAATGAAATGCCAAACTTTTACAAAGGTTTTATATCTGCGATAATGCATATTAGTGACGTCACTTTTTGAACAAATACCAAATAATGCGAAGTTACTTTAGCATTCCACATCTCACACACACACATCTTTCTTTCAAGACAGCAACTTTCTCAAAGTTCGTGAGTGGTTTTAAATATACGTGTAATTTTCTTCAAATTAAAGGTAGTGACCAAAGTTATGTTCAATTTTTCATTTCTTGTCCGCAGCTGCAAAAATTTTGTACGCTCTATAAAGCTTTTAACCATTGAGCAGATTTCACTTAAATGCCATCCATGGTATTAATGTTTTGCGCACCTTTAGTGCGCAAATTTTTTAGGCCTTTTTACAGCCATTAGACATAATCATTGTTTACATTCTGTGTTATTTACTGGTGCTGTTTTGCCATCAGTGGCTTCTGTGTCATTAAACAACATACTATATCATCATCGTATGTAAAGGCATAGGTTATCACTGACCCCCTGAAAAGCTTACTGCCTCATCACTTTTTTGGTGATGGTGCCAATGCAACTAGCCCCAACTTGAAGCCACTGTCAGTGCTGGAAAGACTGTTTCAGTTTTCTATGTGGTTGTAACATTCGAGCAATATTTGGACCTGTTTTCTTGAAGAACAAGTTCAAGACGAGTACATAAATATATGCAGATTCATTCTGAGATATAATTATAGCTTGCAGTGCAGGGGGCACAGTAGAAATCAGTGTTTTAACTGAGAATGAGAGCATGTGTTCAGTACACACCAGGAATGAGTGTCATAATGGAAGTTGCTTTTCGGGTCAGTCATGTTGACAGTCGAGTTCGAATTATTCAGTGAGGTCATTTATGAACTGAAACCTCACTGCAACAAAATTGCACCTTAAATGAAATTATGTTCATTATATCCAAAAATTTGTTATATAGGTATACTCCTAACACTATGTCTCTTGCAAGACTACTCCTAATTTGCTTCATTATAACCAATACTTCATTATACCAGGTTCGTTATATCAAGGTTTGAGCATAACCAAACTATGAGTCTTAGTCAACATGAGATAATGGGTCCTGGCCGGAACTTGTTCGGATATTGTTGACTGGAAGCAAACTAATGCACACATTATGTACCTTACCCTTCTTTATTATTGCGATTTTGTGGACCCTACACGTGCATTTTCTCCATTGCTGTCAACCTCTGCATAAACTCCGAAACCTATGACCTTTCCCCGCTTGTTGGGGGAGTTAAAGCATGGTTGTGCATCAAATGGAAAAAAAACAAGCCAGCCAACTTCCTTAGTCTGCCGCAATGGAATAGTAGTTATAGTGCTCGGCTGCCAACTCGAAGGTCATGGGTACGATCCCAGCCGCAGTGGTTGCATTTGGATGGAAATGAAATGCCAAAGGCCTGTGTAGTGTATGATGTCAGTGCACGTTAAAGAACACCAGGAGGTTGAAATTTCCAGGCGGCTCATATACAAATCGTGGTTTTGGGACGTAAAGTTTCAGATATTATTATTATTATTATTATTATTATTATTATTATTATTATTATTATTATTATTATTATTATTATTATTATTGAAATGAGGCGTTTTAGAGTGGCACTCTTTTATAAAACAAGAGAGCGGTCACGACACGTCAAGTGGTAATGGCGGAACCAGCCAGAGTACCCAGCCAACAAAACGTTGTCTTCTTCACTGACTGAGTGATACCCCCTGCCTTTCTGAGTAGCACTCATCTTCTTCACTACATTTTCCTCCCCTCCGAAAAAGAGCCATCCTGGCGACTCATGGGCAGGAGACAATAGAGGGATTGTAGTACGGTTTTAGGCGGTCTATGTGGACGGTCTCACGTCCACGGCGCCGTTGATCTTGGGGCTGCTCAAGCGGCTCCACGATGTAATTGACGGGTGAAGTTTGTTTAACCACACGGTAAGGGCCGTCATACTTGTACATCAGTTTCGCTGAGAGACCAGGGCTGTTATTGAAGGGATACAAAGCCAGACGAGGTCATCCGATGCATAAGAAGCCGGAGGCGTCGGGCTATCGCGGTGGTGTTTCTGGCGTTGCTGTTCAGCACTTGTGAAAGACCGGGCAAGCTGACGACACTCTTCCACGTATTTAGCAGCTTGTGACATCGTCGTCGACTCAGCAACACCCGGGTGTTAAGGAAGGATTGTGTCTAGCGTGCAAGAGGGCTCGCGACCATAAAGGAGAAAGTATGGAGAGAAACCAGTGGTTGTCTGGACAGCAGTATTATGCGCGTATGTTACAAAAGGAAGAATACTGTCCCAGTTGGTGTGATCGATTGCGACGTACATTGACAGCATATCTCCTAATGTACGATTGAATCGTTTTGTAATGCCATTAGTTTGAGGATGACACGGGATGGTGGTGCGATGAATGACTTGGCATTCCTTGAGAAGCAATTCGACGGCGCCCGACAAAAACACACGCCCTCGGTCACTCAGGAGTTCACAAGGTGCATCGTGACGTAAAATGATCTGATGCAACATGAAATGACCGACATCACTGGCTGACGCAGAAGAGAGTGGTGAAGTTTCTGCGTAGCGTGTAAGGTGATCGATAGCGACGATTACCCAGCAATTTCCAGCTGGTGTATTCGGAAGAGGTTCATACAGATCGATACCAACGCGGTCAAATGGTCTGGCAGGACAAGGTAAGGGTTGTAGTAGAGCTGGAGAATTTGGAGTGGGATTCTTCCAGCGTTGGCAAGCGTGACAGGAACGTATGTAGTGACGAACGAAGCGATACATTTCACGTCAGTAGTAGCGGTGGGACAGGCGGGTGTAGGTTTTTAACACTCCAGCATGGGCGCATTGTGGGTCGGCGTGAAAGGAGGCGCATATGTCTGAGCGGAGACGTCTGGGAATGACTAGGAGCCATTGGCGTCCTTCGGAGAGATAATTCTGTTTGTATAGCAAATCATCTCTGATAACGAAGTGCTGTATTTGACGGCGCATACCTCTAGGAATATTTTGCGAGAGGGTTCAACTCAACAAGTTGATAAGTGAAGCGATCTAAGGATCTTTTCGTTGCTCCTGTAGCATGTCGCTGACACTAAGTGTAGATACGTCGAGGGCAGGCGAAGACAGCGACTTGTCACTACATCGTAGAGGTGATCGGGACAAAGCGTCTGCGTCGAAATGTTTTCGGCCAGATCGGTAAACGATGTGAATATCGAACTCTTGTAGTCGAAGCGCCCAACGGGCGAGCCGGCTGGTGGGATCTTTTAACGAGGAGAGCCAACATAATGCATGATGATCTGTAACCACGCTGAATGAGCGCCCATAAAGATAGGGTCGAAACTTGCCTATGGCGCATATGATGGCTGGACACTCTCTTTCGGTGACTGAATAGTTGGCTTCTGCTTTTGTGAGTGCACGGCTGGTGTAAGAGACGACATACTCATCAAATCCAGGTTTATGCTAGGCGAGTACAGCACCCAGACCAACTCCGCTAGCATCTGTGTGTATTTCTGTCGGGGCAAGAGGATCAAAATGTCGCAGTATAGTAGGTGACGTAAGAAGGTGGCGAAGTATGGCGAATGCATCATCACAAGCTTACGACCAACTAGAAAGGTCGTTGCCGGCAAGGTCAGTCAAGAGTGATATGATGGAGGCGAAGTTGCGAATAAAACGACGAAAATATAAACATAAACCGAGGAAGCTGCGAAATTCTTTTAAGGTCTTCGGCTTAGGAAATTCGGCAATGGCACGGAGTTTCGTCAGATCTGGAAGAATGCCATATCTAGATACTACGTGGCCCAAAATTAGGAGTTTTCGAGCGCCGAAGCAGCACTTCTTCAAGTTGAGCTGTAGACCGGCGGAGGTGAGGCAAGTAAGCACTGTCTCGAGCCGCTGAAGATGCATTGAAAAGTCGCTTGAAAATAACACGACATCGTCTAAATAACACAGACATGTCTGCCATTTGAGGCCGTGAAGGATGTTGTCGATCATGCGCTCGAAAGTGGTAGGCGCATTGCAGAGCCCGAATGGCATGACGTTAAATTCGTATAAGCCATCGCGGGGTAACAAAAGCCGTCTTGGGGCGATCAGCTTCAGCCATGGAAACCTGCCAATAACCTGAACGCAGATCTAGTGACGAGAAGAACTCCGCGCCTTGTAAGCAGTCAAGGGCATCGTCTATGCGAAGTAGCGAGTAAACATCTTTGCGCGTGATCTTATTCATTCGGCGGTAGTCGACGCAGAATCTTATTGAGCCATTCTTTTTCTTGACTAGAACAACTGGAGAGGCCCACGGGCTGTTAGAGGGCTCAATAACACCTCGCTTCAACATGTCGTCAACTTGTTCCGCGATTATGCGACGCTCAGATGCCAATACCCGATACGGACGCTGACGTAAAGGAGCGTGAAGGCCAGTGTCGATTTGGTGAGATACTGTGGAAACACGGCCCAAAGTCAGTTGCTGGTGGTCAAAGCTGGCGCGGAAGCGCTCGAGGAGGGCGATGATGTCAGTGCGCTGCTGGGCCGTAAGGTTGGTGTCGATGCAGCGCGAAATTGCGTCGGTGAATGATGGCGAAGAGGATGACGCGCAGCAATCAACAGCGTCAATAGGTAGCATAGTCGAGTGGTCAGGAACTACACGTGCACTCGAGGGATCAATGTCATCGGCAAAGCCCAGGCACTCTCCGCACAGTAACTTGGAAGGCGAGGGAAACGGATTTGAAACATAAATTGCACTTGATCCATTGTGAATATTCAGAACGGCGAAAGGAATCAGGAAGCACTTGCGGCGAACAGCGGTTTTAGAAGGCGTAAAAAGAACAGTTGAGCCACTAGAGACGTCACAGGAAAGCGGAACTAGGGCGGATGAAAACGGGGGTATCGAAGTGTCGGCGGCAACGAAAACTTTTTCAGGTGAAAGGGGCGAGCCGAGTGAAGCGGCGTCGCATAACGGCGCGAACTCCACTTCGGCGCGAGCACAGTCGATGATGGCATGATGAGTGCAGAGAAAGTCCCAGCCTAATATAATGTCATGGGAACACTGCGGGAGCACTACAAACTTGACGACATAAATATTGTCAACAATAACGACACGTGCTGTGCATGCAGCAAAAGGGCGAATTCGTTGCTCGCTCGCAGTGCTCAAAACAAAGTCGTGAAGAGGCATTGTGACTTTTTTTAGTCGACGGCAAAGTTTTTCAGTCATTACAGACACTGCGGCGCCAGTATCGACCAATGCAAAAACAGGTATACCTTCAACAGAGACAGCAACGACGTTGGACGGCAAAAAACAAGGTGTTGTGGAGTTGGAAAGATCCGCAGTTTTTGCCCCCGGAACTGCGGCTCCTAGTTTTCCTCAGGGACAGCGCGAGGTCGACGTAGCATAGGGGAAAGGGAACGGCGTTGAGGTGAAGGCGACCGGTGTCTGTTGAAGTTCCGGCGAGGTGAAAATGTGTCCATGGTGGCAGGCTCGCCAGGTACAGCAGGCTCAGGTCGTGGTGGGAAATCATAATTGTTGGGCCTGACGTCATCACGCAGGAAAAACTCACGGCGTCAACAAAATCGTGCCACTTGACCCGCAATCCCACAGGCGAAGCATATGGGGCGGTTGTCTTGAGTGCGCCAAGGGTTCTGAAAGCGTGGAGGTGGTGGTTGGGAGAAAGGACGGGCCGCCTGGTACATAGGCTTTTAGAGTGGCACTCTTTTATAAAACAAGAGAGCGGTCACGACACGTCAAGTGGTAATGGCGAAACCAGCCTGAGCACTCACCCAATAAAAAGACGTCTTCTTCACTGACTAATTGATACCCCCTGCCTTTCTGAGTAGCACTCATCTTCTTCACTACGTTATTATTATTATTATTATTATTATTATTATTATTATTATTATTATTATTATTAGCACAAAAGGTTCTTGAGGGGTCAAGGGATGGAGGAAGGGGGTGTCTGCGCAACTGTATTCCTTGAGCTGCTGCGCATGGTCACACGCACTGTTGCGACCGGGTTTGCGGCATTGGAGATTCGGGATCAAGATGTCGAGGCAGGAGGAGGTTGAACTTCGTAGAGAGGGTTTATTTACATTATTTACATGGTACGGGCTCTCTGGCCTGAAGCTCTACGCTGAAAGCTCTACACTGAAAAAGGCTGTCTATTGAACAAGCTCCGTGAACCACACTAAGCAGCCCGCAAGAGCTGATTAAATACAGTCTCATCTCCCCAGATCCCTACATCGGGGAATAGGTTCATACGGCACTGTCCAATAACATGTCCCGCAGCACACACGAGTGTCATTATGCCGGCACCACCCCCAGCAAACACACATACACAAACAAAACACGTATATGGTCCTGGCGATGCTGCCTCTTTCGACGAATCTTGTTTGAGAGGGGTGAAACGAGTCTGTCATCTCGCCTCTTGGGCCCACGACCCATGCTTTGTCGAACGGCAGTCGCGGTCTAGGTGCCACCGAGGGGCCATGCCTGGACATCTGGTGCTGATTTGAGCGTCGGCGGCTCATCAGTCAGAGACGCACAGCATGATGGTCCGACATTCGTTATTGGCGAAAGCTCGGCATTGTGGCTTTTACCGGGGCATGAAGACGCCACGTGTGGCATCTCTGCGCAGGCCCAAAGGACAGCGGTGCTTTATAAAGTAATTTCAACCACGCCGCGCCCAGCACATAGAAACAGCATGGCGTCTTGGCATTGATCCTTATCTCCACAAAATGACGAGGCGGCTGCTTTTCTTCCTTTCTGACGGCCGTGTCAAAAGGGTGGCCCTCCAAACACAACAACGTCCTATTTCGGCAGGGATTAGTAGACAACTGACACTTTTGTGTGCGCTGTGTTCTCACCACTAAGTTTGCATTGCTGTTCACTCCAATGTCGCTTTGATTGCTGCAGTGGCCATGTTTCCGTAAGCTAGCTTTCGTGGAGTTATGCTATGTCAGATGCTGAAGAAGCGAGCCCTGCTTCATATAACAACCTTATTAGTTGTTGTCGTACTCATTGCTTCGATCTTGCGGCGAAACTGTGGCTTTTTCCTCCTACACTATTGAAGATTTGTAGAAGCAACAAACATTTGAAAGATAGCATTAAAAACAAATAGTTGGTGACCTGCTGAACGGACACTCAAGAGAAAAATCACTTCTTTAGTGTGGTAAATTAACATTTTAGACTATGAAAAACACCTCTTTTGATGCAAAAAGATGGTTGGCAGCCCAGAACAGACCTGAAGAGGAAATACAGCTGATGACAGTGTCTTGAGGTTCCTGTGTCAGCTCAACATGACATCCTAGACTTTGGGGAATTGTTCAGCAGCAGAAATCGATTACGCCGTGCTTTAAGAGGAAACGCTCTTCGAAAGAACTTTTTTTTAATTTCTAGTCAGACACTTGAAAATTTCGTTATCAATTTAGTATTTCATTGAGATTTCAAATATGCAATCATTTTTTGTGTAGCTGCTATAGTGATTTGAGTTATGCCATGCACAATAGCAAAAAGTTACATGTTTTGCGGGTACTCTTTTATGTACTTAACTTTCAGTAAAAGCATTGTTTCTTATCTTATTTGACTCTTGGCAGATTGTGAAGTGCAAATATCCATCCAGATATGTCGCCGAAATATTGGAACCAAAAAAAAAAATTGTATTGAATGACTAATTATTTTCAATCTCCCTTGAAACAATAACATAATATTTTCACGACTAATTCTGCTAGGCATTGCAATTTCAAGCAGATATTTGCATTCTGCATGTGTTGAAGAATATGCGTGCCAAGTTTTGTTACTATACAATAAGTAGTATAAGTGTCTAAAAGGCTGCCCGGAAAACGTGAAATTGCCATAAGAAATGAAAATGAGAAAAACAAGTTTGAAAGTCTGGAAAGTTGGCAATTATTAGGAAACCTTTTTTTTTTTTTTTTCATCAAATTGGGGCACAATGAAAAGCAGCTTGCACTGAATGCACGGAAGACCAAGAATGGCGCAGAATCGTGAAAGTTGATCATGGCCTGCGCCTATAACGCATGCTGCCAGAACGGCGTTCACGTTTACAGCAAAGCTATTCTGCAAGCTGCCGCTGTCCAAACGAGCGCTCGTCCCTTGGTGCCTGGCCGAAGTAGTACGTCTCGATGTGTGCGTGAATGAAAGTGTAGATTCAAGGAAATCGGTATTTTTACAGCACAGTTCGAGGAATGCTGAAAGCTCTTTGCGCTTTCCAGCTTCCTCTCGGACACCGAGTTTCCGTTCGCGGCAGGTTGGGCATTGCGCACCTGCCACAAGGGCAGTCAGCACATCAATTTCGCAAAGCAGCGTGTTGGCAGTAGCAGCACCTACTGGTCTACGTTCACTCGAAGAAGAATCCGCTCTTCATTTGGGATGCACTGTCGAATTCCACAGCAGCGGCTATTTCACAACCACTGTCGCCACGGAGTTTGGTGCCAGTGTTAGGTCTATCCAAAGTCAAAGCGTCGGGGCGTTGGTCGGTGACATCGGCATTCGCTGTCGCGTTGGGAAGCGTCCGACGCCGTTTTGCTCGATACTTGGGACGAGTTCTGAACTTTCAATGATCTAGACTGGGCTTCTTGGGGCTTGTCATGACGCAAAACTGCAGAGAAACGCTGAACAACTCGATTGCGACGTCCGAGGCTTTGCTCTTTTGCCAGAAAGATAAGAGGGGAAGGAGGCGGAGCGCACCGCCGACCAATGGGGACCTCGCGCTGCATGCCGCGACATTCGAAACGCGTTGCGTATGCGTTTTTTTTTCTTGTTTTACGTTTATTCTTCGTGAAGATACGAGACTGGCTACTAGTGGATTGTGAAGGGGAAGGCTTTCGCAGTATGGTGTACTGGAATAGGGTAGTGTGCCGTCTCGCGCCTGAGATGTGGCTCTTTTTGCGATGACAGCCTCATCAACAGAGCATTCTGTTCTATGGTGGCGCCACCACTCGCTGGACCTCAGAGTCATTGATTGTCCGCAGATAATATACGACCTTTGAGATTGGCTCGGCTTTCACGGAGGTCATGTTTAACTAGCACGATTGGGTCCAAGAGTGCTTTGTCTATTTCGACTGCCAGTTCGTTCCTGCGGCGTTCTCTTGCGTTCTTAGCACTGGTAAATCTTTGCGACTATATTCGATTGGAATGAGCTGTATGCAAAAAGGGGGCAAGCATTGCTTTATTGCTGTGTTTTTTTTAAATTAACTATTTCTGGTTGCGTGCAATGAATTTCTGGGCTCAGGCTCTTCTCGGGCTGATCAATCGAGTTGACTATAATTATAATTATAATCGTAGGAGATCACCTGGAGTTTCGCTCGTTGCATTATTACTTGGCGTCGACGTGATTTCACTTGTCTCTGTAGTATCCGGTGTCACATTACGTTGCCTCTTTGCTGGCGCTTGCTCGGCCTTGTCTCCATTTTTTCTCTTCACTTACTCATTTTTTGACGTGCAGGTTAGTGCTTTGAGAAATAACAATGGAACAGTGTCCTCACTCAAACGCGGCAGCCCCCATGGGATTTCCACTATTTCGCCATTGACTGTCGTCTTGTATGATGTCTCTATGTAGCGTGGCTCAAAGTGCCACTCACATGTTGTGCACGCTTCATTAAGCTCCCTGTCAGTTCTCTGAATAAGCTGCGACCACTCCTCACGACGTTCTGGGTCCTTGGGCACACGAAAAAGAAACCACTTTTCTTTGCAAGACCGGTAGCGGCTTGTACAGCCTGGAACAAAACAGGTCGTGTCCCTACTCTCCCTCTTCCGCTTCTTCATGTTTTCTTTTTCGCGAGTACGCACACACGTTGAAAATGCACTTCAATCGGAGGAACAAATGTAACGTAGACTCATGCGACAGAAAGCGGCGGCAGCCAGGGATACACTGCTGTGCGTCATGTGGACATCTGCTATAAATGTAGCAGACGATCGCAAAAAAACACCCGCACCACTCAGTGTTTGTCTTTCACATTTAGTACTGTCTTCACAGTTCATTTAATGATTTCTACTAATAAATACTTTTTATTGCATTAAGTAAACACAGGGCCTACATGCACGGAAAACGACGTTTTTTACCGTCTGCACTATGAGCAGACGATGCTCAACACAAGCAGTTGAAGCAGATGATTAGAAATGTAGTGCCGTGCAAGCAAGTTATTATTTTACCCAGTGTGTTAAGAACTTAGAAGCCCTTACATCACGCTTCATTTTGAGCTCTTCTTTTCGGTACACAATGACGAAATACGGCCTACACGTAGATTTAGTCACATCAAGGCCACAATCGAGCTCTGTGGGCGGGCACATTTAAAAATTTCTTATAATTGTCTGCAGTTAGTCGTCTAATGGTATGAAATTGAGCGACGACGAAAACTGTGTGAAATGATGAAGCTTTTTAGCCTAAACCAGTATTAGGCCCCGCATAACGAATTCAAATTTCGCGCCTTAGGCACACCGTTCAACTGCAGCGCCCCTCTGGTGGCGTCATCGCAGAAGTGACTTCGTTGCTCCAATTGCTTTTCGCTGAAGACGGCACACTACCCCATTTTAGTACATCATATTTCTGCATGCGTGCACAATTGCAAATGGCGGCCAACGTGTCATTTTCGCGACAGGACAACGCGAACTACCCCATTTTTGGCGACTTTTGCGCATTTCTCACGTCACCGCTCCCCACTTGGAAGCATTTTTAGATCATTTCTCGAGCGAATTTCAGCTTTATGTTTTCAGAAGTAAAAGATTATAGTCCAAGGATGCCAATACAACCAGAAAAAACAAAGCGGAAATTTTCCGGAAAACCGCGACTTTTCGAACCGTGTCTTCCCTTAAAGCAGACACCCATTAGACATGTCAAGTTTAATGAAGCTTAGTTGAGTCAGCTCAGCCGAAATGCCAATAAGTATGTCTAAATCCACGATATTGTTGAAACACTCACTCTGAAATCCAGAGTCAGTGTTTCAGCACCAAAGTGAAAAGCAGAACATCAGCCTTATCCTGGCCTTTAATAATGAACATACATTATGAAATTAAGTATGATAAAGCTCCTAGTCATGTGCTCTGAGAACTCTAATGTCATGATAGTTTTATTAATAAGAAAGAAAATTAAGGTCACAAATTCACTTTAGACTTCACACTTAAATATCCACACATGCTGCCATAGATATCAAAGTGTATTTTTCATATTTTGGCACCATTAGCTCAACAAAACTTCCTGAAACTTGGTGTGTTTAATATGTGGCCCCCTCAGAAGACAATGCATTTCGTTTGGTTTTTACTGATTAAGATCTAGGCAGTACCTAGTAGACACCATCAAAATACTATAGAAGTGGCATAGCCACCTGCTTATAAATGAAGGTGTCTTCGCTGATAGAATGGAACAGGACAAAGATTTTAATGACTTAAATGATATGTCAGGCAAACGTTCATTCTGCACATCATGCAAAAGCTCTCCATTCATGGCCACACTTCGTTCTCCTATTTCTTCACCCACACATTCAGCATCCCCATGGTGTATTTGTGCTTCTGCTCACTCACCAAGCGTTTTCTTGTGGAAAGTGTGGTTGTAGTATTGGAATAGTGAAAGAGTAATTTACTAATATGACAAAAATAGTTTATAGCACAGACGAGTGCAATGCAGAGCATAAGAGTGAAGATATACGAGCACCTCACTTACAAATTACGAGCCTTTTTCTTTTATGACAAAACTGGCTCCTTAAAGGGCCCCTAAACCACCTCTGATATTTTTTCGAATATTTCAAGTGAACACACGCATCGTGTGCAGCATACCATCGCAATCAACAATTCTACACGCGGCAGTGCTACGAGTCGCTGGCGTGCCACAAATTTAAAGGAACAGTCCCTCCTCCTCTCCAGGCCTTTTAGGCCTCTGCGTGACGGCGAAAACTTGAATCCCTGATGCGCAGCACATTGATGCTGTGATTGGTCGAGCAAGAGCCTGCGGCTTCTGTTGAGACTGCAAGCAGCCGTCCATGCTGCTTGTTATCCATCATGTTGCCTTTGTGCATGCGGATGCTTGCGAATCGGCTACTGCAGCCCGTAACACAGGGCCCATGCTGGCACGATTCACATAAGCATGGGCCAGCACAGCATCAGCGGTTCGCCAACAAGCACGCAGTTGACGTACGGCCAGAGCCGTCGCAACTGGAAGTAGATGGTGCTTCGAGCAGCGTGCAAGCAATGACGTATGCGGCGCGAGATCAGAAAGGGCGCTTGGCAAAAGGGCAGAGCGGCTTTGGGAGAGGATGTCTACAGAGGGGAGCGAAGGAAAAGGCGAAAGGAGTGATCACGGTGTTTCGACAATCAAACGCAACTGCACTTTATGGCAACGTTCCAGAAATAACTCGCGCCTCCGTTGTCGTTGTACACTCATGCACAACTTCCCCACCACAACTGAATTTCAACCTCTGAGCGGTTCAGGGGCCCCTTAGGTGAAATAATATAAGAATGCCATTGCACCAACTCTGCCAATTTTCCACTCTGCTTATCTCTGACGAAGGTCACGGGTCCAATCCCGGCTGTGGCGGCCACATGTCAATGGAAGTGAAATGCTATAGTTCCATGTACTATGTGGTGTCATTGCACATTAAAAAACACCAGATAGGTAAAATTTCTGGAGCCCTCCACTATAGTGTTTCATAACCTTGTCATGATTTGCGATGTTAAACCCTATATCCTCTGATAGCATCTCGCACATTATTTAGGTAAGTGAGATGCTGTCGGGGATTACAAGGGTGTTTGTCGTGTCAGGTTTTGTCACACAGCATTACTGCAATAGGTATTGTTTTTGAGTATTTCAGCTATCTTTTCCTTCATCCAACCACAGGCACTCAAACGGCTGATGACCCAGTGCCAGCGACTCTTCCCAACTGACCCATCACGGTCCGTAGAGTACAACGCCTGAGGGACGCAGCGGCTATTTGAACATGACTGCGGAGGGAGTATTTTGAGACTATGTTGACATGGTTGAGGACAACAGTGGAGACTGTGTTGCTTTGTAGAAACTGGTGCATCCATTAATTCCTCATGACACACCCAGAGGGCTTCTCCTATGAACATAACATCCCACTACAAATGACTGCATGCATTGTGCATACTTGATGCTGACGGAATCTTTGTGGCCAGGTTTCGTATCCAGCATCTGGACGAAAGCCACACTTCAGCGTGAAGTCGGACTTGATGTTAGGGTCTTCGTCATGATCGCTGTTGACCATAGTGCTTCCATTGTTTCAAGCCTCGCGTGAAAAGCCCTCGGACTCGAATAATGATCACTACAGTGAAATGTAGTATCAGTGTCTTTCTGGCATAAGTGGGAAAAAGTAATAATTCCTTTAATGTAATATGAAACTGGCCCAACTGAAACGATTTCGGGGAGCTTTCATATTGATAGCAGTTCATCACCAGCCTTATGTGAAAACTCATGCTGTTGCCTCCTTGTGATTGCACTGGTGGTGATGCTGGTTTTGACAATATGCTGGTGCAAACATAGTGAATGTTATAATATGACTGAAGCTTTGTTGGTGTCATCTTAATTAGAATTACATTCACTTTGGATCATGTTAATTTCAACATGTCCATGTTTATGATGCATGCTTTGCAAGGCTGTCTGTTTAGTGTTAAAGAAATACATGCAATTCTAAAGGGCGATTCCACGAGAGATCGACACGGGTCCAAAAGTTGATATTTTAGATTTCATTGAGTATTTTATGTTTCGTGCACCCCTCACCAGGTAGCCTGAAAGTCAACTTAGTTTTATTATTAATGGCATAACTTACGAGAAAAAAAAAATCAAACTTTACCAACACGGAGGCACCAACTTCGTCACCTGTCATTTTCGAAAATTGCAGATGCTATAAAAAGACAAATATTTTTGTTTCAAGGAAGATATTTTTTACCTGAAATGCATGTCTAATGAAGAATGAATTCATACGGTTTCAAGTTTGCAGACCTTAAGAAAATAGCTTTTAAATATGTCTAATTTTGCAACAGTTTAAGGTAAGTTACGTATTCCCCATTTTTTTTCTCCGAAAATAATGCAAGCAGCGTTTTCAAACTTGACACGTTTTAAGGATATAGTGTGTTTATTAGGTACATAAATTATTGCTGCCGAAGGGCAAATGTAAATTTTTATATATTGCCTCAAAGTTCTCATATTAGCAAAAGTGTACTCCACTGAAATTTGAATAATAAAAAAATCCCATCTTCGATTTTTCTTAAAATCTGGTAAATAGATAACTGAAGGCCACCAGACAGCATTATTTTGTTTTTAGCAACAATATTCGTGGTACAAATCAGAGCTTTTCTAGAATGCGCTGATAAGTTGAGAAATCTAGAAATCGGAACGGAAAAGTGGCAATAAGCTTCAAGCACGAGTAAACGTGACCGCATTTGGTGAAGAAAGGCTGTTTTAGCACTGTGACAAATACGTACCCAAGAAGGCGCATTCATGCTCCTGATAACACAGCTCTAATCGAGGAAATATTCGACACTGTAACTCAGTTGCAAAACATCTGTCTATATTTGCAGATAAACTCAAACTTGAAAATGTTCCAACGCAAGTGTTGGGTCTCGCTAGAAAAAGCATATGCGCTTGAAGTACCCTCATTGGTATTTTGGTGGTGGCTGCGTGAAACAAGAGAAACAACACATTCACAAAACACGACCACGATCAGTGCCCTCAGATGTGCTTAGCCAAACATGCCAAGAACGTATGCCTGGAACACGAGGCAACGATTTCCACTGGCTCTTCTTAAACTGACGGAATGTTTCTAGCTCGTCTGCATTTGCACACAGCAGCTTGACATTCTTGAGCTTCGCGCTCATTTGCGCCACCATTTGGGATGCTGACATAATCACAGCTGAGCTTGCCGCTCTGAGGTTGTAGAGCGTAGCCTAATGCTTTAGTAGGCGACCAACACCGTCACAAGAGTTCTTGCCATGTCCTGTGGCCAAAAAAATCCACTGTGTTGATATATGATCTTTCTGACAACTTGAACAACTGGTACTTGTTTTTGAAGTGACTGCATGCACCATCAGAAACATAAGTAACATGCGTGTCAGGCTTAAGTTGTTCCTTCATATAGTTGTGGATTATTTGTAGAGCAAAACAGGCATGTGCAGCATCATGGCATGTGTCATCATCTGCCGAGACAGTGCCTCCTTTATAACTTTCAGTGCTCGGTAAAAGAGAAAGAGAACAATGGGACTACTCCATCGGCGCGAGTGCGGCGCCTCGACACCAGGTGCCGCCGCCTAAACAGGGTGCCGGAGTTCACTACGTGCTGCAGCCGCCGTGGTTCTGGCTCCGCGCTGAAATATAAACAGATTAAATCCTTAATGTTCTGCTCTCAAACCTCAATATATCGCGGCTGTAATCGCTGAGTTATGTTACCGAGTGTTTCAGAGATCTGGTTGCCAGCTTTCACGCACTAGCCGCAAGCGAAGAACGCCACGCTAAATGAATACCAAAAACATGCCGTGTACGCACGCACCTACATGCTTGGACATGATGTACATGAATTTTCAACGTTGACTTTCCATGCGTAGCAGCTCTATATTCTGCAAAATGAACCCAATTGATGCGATATGAATACATTTTGAAAAAAGAAGGAACATTTATTTGTAAGTACCTCTATTTTCGGTAGCCTCACAGTTTTGCATGTTTTCTTGACAGGGGCTTTTTCGCGAAGTACTTGAAAGCATCATGCTTGTCACTGACAGTGAATGCATAGTTCACCAGCAGGGGCCGCAAAAACCGAACAGATATCAGCTCCATGAGCTTAGCTCTGTGAGTGTCATTCATCATGCCCTGCCGCGGTGGTCTAGTGGCTAAGGTACTCGGCTGCTGACCCGCAGGGCGCGGGTTCGAATCCCGGCTGCGGCGGCTGCATTTCCGATGGAGGCGGAAATGTTGTAGGCCCGTGTGCTCAGATTTGGGTGCACGTTAAAGAACCCCAGGTGGTCTAAATTTCCGGAGCCCTCCACTACGGCGTCTCTCATAATCATATAGTGGTTTTGGGACGTTAAACTCCACATATCAATCAATGTCATTCATCTCCTTGCACTTGAGCAGGTTTGAAGCACACAGTGCTGCCACAGCATATTTAACCAGGGTAGACAATGGATTTTTTAGAGTCGGATTGTCCTTCAGAGCACGATCCGCAAATGCCCTTAGCACGTCAACGGCAAACAGCAACTGGTCTGACGGGTAAAGTTGCCCACCTCGGTCCTGGCTGCGGTGAACTGCAAGATAGGTTGATTGCTCGCTGGCTTTGTGCAGACTGCAGTGCAACTTCCACAACACATGTGCTCGTTTATGACGCGGGCAATATAGCCTCCAACAAAAATAGTTGCAGAAATCTCAAGTGACGGCAAGTGCTGAGGCAAGACTGTTGCATTGAGCCGTTGCAAAACACATGCAGCTCTCTGTAGCTGAGGCAGCTGCTGTGTTAGCGAAGGAGAAGCTTCAGTGAGCAGTGTGCCTGTTGACATTTGGGCACATTCTCTGTGTGCAACGTTTGATGCCATGCTGGATGCGGCAGGTCCAGTTTTTAAAACCTTCTCCCGCCCTCGCAAAACATAACGAACATTCAGCATGTCATTGCAGCCAGAGGACATTTGCAGTGTTTCAAACAGCGACTCGATGGGGTCACCATTAAACTTACACGTGAGCACAACCAAGAACTTCTCCTCTGTGAGCAGGTACTTGATACAGGCATTTGTGGAATATGTGGTCAGGAGGAATGCTTCATACCTTTCTTTCGTCAAAAATTCTTTTTGACTTCGACAGCTTTTTTCCAGTTCATCGAAGTACATGGGTAGCGTGACCTCGAGCCACTCCAGTCTTGCATCTTCAGCATCGTCAAACTGCCGAGTGTCAGGCCATTTTTTGTGAATGTGCTGGGTCGTATTGCTTGTATCATGAAGCACAAACCATCGATCGATGTTTTGCATGAAAATGATGGTCTGGCCTGCAACTCCGAATGATACACTCGATGTATGCCCAGCTTGGTCTCTGAGATGCTCCAGGGCTGCAGTAACATCAGGCGAGAAGACCTGAATTGCCCTTGCGACATTCATTTTTTCTATGTTATTCAGATAGACATGTTTTCGGCTGAGGTAGCGGACAGGCTTTACAACCAGGTCCTTCTGTAGGTCGTAGAGCTTCTTGATGTAGCAGGATGAGACCTCTCCTTTCAGACCAATGTCGTGGGCCAGAAACTGCGAGCACACGTTTTTTAAAATGTGGCATGCATCAAAACTTAAAAAGAGGAGCCTGTCGCAGTCACAGGGATGTTCTATCCGGTACGTAAGAAGAACATCGCCCAAAAGTGTCATGGCATTGACGTTCACTCTGTGGTTATCACTCACTAAGCGAACTACCCTGAAACCACAGGCTTTTACTTTTTCAGGCACAAAAATCAACAACTTGTGAAGCTGTGGGCCTGTTAACCCCTTGGTAAAATAGTAGGCCACTGGGATGCGATACGTCGAGAGTCCTGTAATTAGGAAGCAGACAAGAGAGTTTGCTAAGGTGAGGTCCCCACCATGTTGTTCCAAAGAGACATCGGCGTGCCTTACAAAGCAGTCCCGCTGTTTGTTGTACTGCAGCTTTTCCCTGATCTTCATTTCGTCGACTATGAGTGAACACACCCTTGACCGTGGTACAGTAAAGCTTTCGGCTTCTACTCTGAGGCGAGCTTCGGCGAGTTTGCTGAAGCCCGTTTCTCCACTGGTGGTTCCCAAGTAGTTGCTCAAAGTCTTTCTGCAAGGAAGCTTCAAAAGCATTTCACCGCGGATGTGTTCGTACGCCCTTGTCGACAAATGCCTTAAAACTACACGTCGGGTTGTCTCCTCAGACCAGCTCGGCCTCTTCTTGAAGTTCTCAATCTGATCAATCAAGAATAAAGCTGCAGGTTCCTTTTCTTTCGCCCTTTTCTTGATGTAAGAAACATCCGCAACCAGGGCGTCCTCGTGCAGCTTTTCAATTCCATTTTGTACTTGTCGACGGTCTGTTGCAGTCGAAGCAGCTGGCTCCTCAACTCCTTTTCTTTTCTTCTCCATTTCGCTTTCTCAGCGACAAGCACACTTGAAGTTGACTTGTTGTCTACCTGAACGCCTTGATCACGCAAGTTGGCCTCCGACGATGTGTCCATCGCGCAACAATCCGACATATCCGCCACTGCTGAAGCAACGTTGACGCTCGCGGAGTCGCTGCGCGCCATTGTAGCACTCACTCTTTTGTCGATGCTTGCTGTATTTCTCGCGGGAGTTGATTTCGGCTGGAGATGGGGCGGGTATTCTTCAAAAACTGACGGCACAGCCTCTTTCTTTAGGCATCGCCGCTTGAATTCGATGAAGTCCTCTTCTTTGAAGTGGCGACTGCATACTTTGGTGTAGCATGAGGTGGTGTTCGGCGACCACTTGTCTCGTCGTATTGCGGCAAGCCAGCGCGCTCGAGCGGGTAGTTCATGAAAGGAAAGCCCTGCCGGTTTCTTTTTCTCGTCCGATTTGCACAGCGGAACACAGCAGTAGGCCATCGTAAAGCTCTCTACGCATGTACTTGCCGAAAACTGTCCCACAAAACGAAGTTACGCACCACTGAACGGGCTGCACACAACACCCGGACAGAATGGCAACAGCGGCACCCTGTTTACCCAGCGCCCCTAGCGGGAGCGGAGAAAAATGGCATTCGACGGCCCCCCGATGGCGGTGTGCCCGGCACAGATTTTTATACAGGAGGCACTGGCCGAGAGCAGCTATACTCATCTTTGGAGTAGTAAGCCATAGCTGCCTGGACGTCCATTGGGTTCAGCCGTGTCCTTTTTACCGCATTTGGTGCTAACCATATCCCGTGTTTTGCGCGCCAGCGTCGGGATCTGTATATCATGTAAGCTCACAAGTTTGGTATAAGCGCTTGGAGTTTTCGGCGCTCTATATCGCTCGGCAACAGTGTCAACAAACGCATGCACTCTTGATACAAAGAACAAGCTTAATAGGCTTGCTTGAAGTTCTTGAACCACTGGGCATGCACACTGCATTTTAGATCTGATGGTTGAAAGTGGCGGTTCGGTTACACATGTTACGGTGGCATTTCACGGTTACTGTAGAATTGCTGCTAAGTTGTCTTGGCTCTGCATGAACTTTGCTAGTTTGCGCATGCAGCTTCTCCAGTCGCATATGTGACAATGCTTCAGGCGTGTTTACGCACCGCTCTTGACTTCTGCCTTTTTCTTCTTCCGGCAAAAACTCATCAGCTGTTTCAGCTGAGAAGCCATTAGACGAAGACAGCATATCTCTGAGGCGTCTGAAGCAGTTCTGGCAGACGTGGTCGTTGTTATGTGCATTGCGGGCAGCTTTCGGCAAAAGCTTTTGGAGGGCAAACAGGCCGATGTCTTCTACCTTGCGGAAGTTTCTTTGATAAGGTATTTTCTTTTTACGCAACCTGAGGTAATCTGAACAAAAAACTCTATCCCGGCTGAAGTGGTCAGCCATCGCCACGCTCCTTGAGGCTCAAATTACTTGCAATGCAACTATGCGCGAAACCAGCAGCACGAAAGTGATCTATCTTTCGTCTGTTCCTATGTCTCTCACCTTTAATGAGAGCAGACGTAAAACAGCGTGCGCAAGTATCTGCAGTGCGAATGGAAAACTGAAGTATAGTACGTTAAAATGAATGTCACAACGTTTTTGTTCATAAAATTATGGGAGGGGTAATCTTTGTCCCTACTTAGAACCATATGATCTAAAGCATTGCCTCCGAGATGCGGTGCACAGCAATTCATCTGTAGAGCAGACGATGGATGACAACTTGCCCTAAAGCGTGTTCTCCAGTCTAATGTGGCAGTCTTCGTGCCCCAAATGATAAAAATTTATTATGAACCGTTTATGAACTCATTCAGCATTCAATTCTCTTGCCCAACGTGTTGCAAACACATGGCCGTCACAGCAGCTCCATCTGTGAGTCAGTAATGAAGAGGCACTACATATTAGAAGTCTCAGTGCTCTACGTATAAGAGTGAATTCAGATACTGTAGAATATTGTGTTCAATATAGTTACTCCTATCTGCTAAAACAGCCTTGCTTCACCAAATTCGGTCACGTTTACTCGTGTTTGAAGCTCATTGCCACTTTTCCGTTCCGATTTCTAGATTTCTCAACCTATCAGCGCATTCTCGAAAAGCTCAGATTTGTACCACGAATATTGTTGCTAAAAACAAAATAATGCGGCATGTTTTTCTATATTACTGTATGATGGCCTTCGGTTGTCTATTTACGAGATTTTAAGAAAAATCGAAGATGGGGTTTTTTTATTATTCGAATTTCAGTGTACACTTTTGCCAATATGAGAACTGTCAGGCAATATATAAAAATTCACATTTGCCCTACGGCAGCAATAATTTATGTAACTAATGAACACACTATATCCTTAAAACGTGTCAAGTATGAAAACGCTGCTTGCATTACTTTCGGAGAAAAAAAATGGGGAATACGTAACTTATTTTAAACTGTCACAAAATTATACATTTTTAAAATCTATTTTCTTAAGGTCTACAAACCTGAAACCGTATGAATTCATTATTCATTAGACATGCATTTCAGGTGAAAAAGCTTCCTTGAAACAAAAATATTTGTCTTTTTATAGCATCTGCAATTTTCAAAAATGACAGGTGACGAAATTGGTGCCTCCGTGTTGGTGAAGTTTGATTTTTTTTTCTCGTAAGTTATGCCGTTAATAATAAAACGAAGTTGACTTTCGGGCTACCTGGTGAGAAGTGCATGAAATATAAGATACTCAATGAAACCTAAAATATCAACTTTTGGACCCGTGTCTCTCGTGGAATCACCCTAAAATTGTTTCCTCAGCCAAAAATCTGTGAAGGGCATGTCATTCAGGGATTCACCAAAGCCTCTCAAGAACTGAGACTTGGTGCTGTTATTCACATTGCAGCACTTGGTCATAATGTTGTCAAATCATGTAAATAAAAACGTGATCTTAAGAGTCTTGTTTCAGAAGTTTTAATCAATGCAATTTTACAGAAAAAGAAAAAGATGTAGTGCTAAAGGTGCTGTGTCCTTTTGTTCTACTGTCCGTATTCTAACTCTGTTGTGCTATTACTCATTTAATAACGCATTTGTTCGAAGGCAGGTAGATAATGTGATTCGAATGACAACCACTCGGAACCACATCTCAGCCATCGGCTTAGGACGAAGATAAGTTAGAATGAGCCTGATTATTATGAAACATAGCCTTTGAAGAAGTGAATAATTCATGATGTTCATGCATCAAACGTAGTGATATGATTACAAGGTATGCCGTAGCGGGTGACTGAATTTGCATCCCAAAAGGAAAAGATCAAGTCGATGAGGATTGCTAAAATACAATTCTGGACACCGTGCAGTGCTTGTTTCATGCCAAGAAAACGGTGCCCTCATATTTCATGCGCGATGTCGATCGCCCATCTCAGAGGCAGGGAACATTTATATTGCACCTGCTATCTCCACCTCCTTTCAGTGATTAACCCCTTGAGAAGGTATGTACACAGTTGTATACGTGCCACTCGTTTTTGCTGTTTGCATCTAGCAGAGGTTAATAAAGAGCAAGATATATCGCATTTTGGATAAATTGATCCTCCTGCATAATAGATTTGTCTTCATTTAACCTCATTTTGCAGTGCCCCTCCGCGGTGGTCTAGTGGCTAAGGTACTTGGCTACTGACCCACAGGCCGCGGGACCGAATCCCGACTGCAGTGGCTGCAGTTTCGATGGAGGCAAAAATGCTGTTGGCCCGAGAGCTCAGATTTGGGAGCGCATTAAAGAACTGCAGTTGGTCGAAATTTCCGGAGCCCTCCACTATTGCATCTCTCATAATCATATAGTGATTTTGGGACGTTAAATCCCACATATCAATCTATCAATCAATGAATCCTCATTTTGCAGTGTACTGATACATATGATCATTTTATGAAGGCCCTACCACGTTTGAAGAGTCGTGCGATGTCCCACTTCCTGCGAGCAATGTGAAAAGCAGGATTTTTCATTGCTTAAAATGAACATAACCAAAAATGAACTTGCACTAGTATATTCCTAGCCTGAGATTTCATTCTATTTATGCCAAAAGTAAGCATCAATGACGTCATGGTAAAGAGATATATAATTACAACTTAATTAGAATGAGTTGCTATAACACTCATAAATTCAAGAATTATGTCACTATATTTGTTGCAATAGAATATTTAGTGCCTTGAAGTAACACAGTGATTTGACACGTTTCCAAACAGTTCTTCATAGGTGGCATCTGAAAGGGTTGAGAGAGGGCACTACAGTTTGCTTAAATGGCAAATCTACAACCAGAAAGCGAGCTGACCAGCTCTTATGGATGTAGCACATACCCCTTGCAGTTGGTGTGAGTTTCACAATTGAGCTAAGCCATTTCGTTAACTTCATTTTAATGAAATGAGTGAAGTGGAGGTGCGTTGGTGGCATGCTTTTTGGCCACAGGTGTCACTGTCGTGAGATGGTGTCTAAACATGGCAGTCACAAACGAGTTTCTCATTTCTGCTGTATTGGATGCGGCACTCTCTACGCCCAAAGGCATAGAAATCGAGACTGGTGGCTGTTTCTCAAAAGAAATTACCACTGGGGTGCCGCTTTGTGCACCATGTTGGTCAAACGTTATTTTCCTAAAGAATTGAATAAAAGTGCTGGTAGTGTAGCCAAACATTTTTTTTCGAAGTCTATGGACACGTCTGTATATGTGCATTCTACTGTATGTGCACATGCAGAATCGGAAAATTTTCAGAGGAATTTAAATCCCTTTGGTTATGCCAGTGAGAAGTGCATAACTAGCACTACATTCCAGTTTAAATAAGGGAGAAGTGAGCCAGTTATATTAAGATCTAGGGTTTTACATTTTTAAACCACAGTATGATTATGCGAGGCCCTAGTGAAGGGCTCTGGAAATTTTGACCCCGTGGTTTTCAATGTGCACTGACATCGCACAGTACATAGGCGTCTACCATTTCGCCTCCACCAAAATGCAACCACCGCAGCTGGAACCAAACCTGCAACCTTTGGGTCAGCAGCCAGGCGCCATGTTCACTGTGGTGGACAGCTAAGCTAGTTGGCAGGTATTATGTTAAAAGACTGGGCATGTAAACACAAGAGAGGTCACAAGAACACCAGTGCTGGTGTTTGGGTGGTTTTTAAAGAATGTGCGAATATTCGTGCGCATTGAATATTACAGTGCTCGAGTTCTCTTAGACTCGAACTTCAATTATTTGGAATCGCAAAATACTCAAAATGAACAAATAGACATCTAAGCTGTATGTAACCCCTCGTAAAGGTGGTTTACCAGTAAATTTTAAAACGTATGTTACACCTTATCACTTGTATTCTTCTAAAAGTCAAATCCTGCTACTATTCAAAGTTGTTTCCACTTCTGTTGAACCGAAACAAGCTTGGCTTTGGAGGTTTCAACAATTACATTCATTGGGAGTTCAGCACACTTAAGTTGCACTGTGCCATAAAAATGGTCTTATTTATACGAAAGCATTTTTATAGATGTAGCTTGATAAATGGCTTCGAGAGATGCTGCAAATTAGTTCTTGTAAACAAAGCTTAGTTCTTGTAAACCACGAATGCACCGTAATTTCCAGAAGGTGCATTCCTGGTAACATTGGATGTTACTTCACTCTACACAAATATCCCGCATGACGATAGTGTAAGGGCACTTGTTGAATTGTATGGCACCCACAACCCTGATGCATATCCAAGCAAAAAACTAATTGAAATCTTAATGAGACTTGTACTCGAATTGAACAGCTTTGAATTTAACAATCAGTACTACCTTCAAATCAGCGGCACGGCAATGGGTACAAGAATGACCCCAAACTACGCTGACATATTCATGCACCACATAAAGTCCAATTTTCTTTCATCTTGTGATATCAAACCTTTAATCTATAAACGGTACCTCGACGACATATTCATGATTAGGACACATTCGGAAAATGTGCTCCTCAATTTCAAACAGGCATTTAACCAAGTGCATTTCAGCATTTATTTTACACACTCCTACTCAAGCACTGAAATAAGCTTCCTTGATCTACTTATTCAAATGGACGATGGACTGTTAACTAGCGTATACAGAAAACTAGGTGTGTGTGACTATTCGATTGCTTTGAATATTTGAACGAATAGTTGAGTATTCAAATTTGCTTTGATTTGAATTTAATTTATCAAATATTTTCATAGTATTTGCAATGAATGAATAGATGTATATTAGTCTGCATGTCATTGCCTGTAGAGGTGGTTTCACTACAGAGTGCTAAGCTGTGAAAGCACCTATCAAGTAATGTATATATATATATGGGGGGTGTACTTATAAAAGTTGAATATCACACAACATAAAGCACCACCGCCTGCCTAACCTTTTGACCTTTACTGAAAACTACATTTAATATGCAAAACACTATCATAGAAACGCATTTTCGGGCTTGCAATGGCATTATGCCAGCAGAAGATTTGGAAAGCAGCACAATATAAGCTGTCGATAAAAAAATGAGCACTGGCTATAGTGAATTTATGAAGAATAACATATGGGCTATATATACAGCCGCACTTTATAATATGCTTAAGATAACCCTTTACGCTTAAAGTTCAAGACTCGGAGGTAAACGCCTTCCTTCGTCTCGGCTTCCTGGCTCAGCCTGGTGGTATTACAAGTACTCGGAGCTTCATGACCCGCAGTAAGCACGATTGATTGATTGATTTGTGGGGTTTAACGTCCCAAAACCACTATATGATTATGAGAGACGCCGTAGTGGAGGGCTCCGGAAATTTAGACCACCTGGGGTTCTTTAACGTGCACCCAAATCTCCCGCAGTAAGCACGAAAGCGCGCGGTTGGAACTACATAAGCCTTTCAGAAAGCATTCCGATTCTCTGCGAAACTGGCACGGTAAAACTGAGTCTGCACCGATATAAATGTTGGGATAAAGTTACTTGTACTCAGGTTTCTCATGAAACGATTGAGCCAATATGGACTCTTATCAGGATCAGTGGTCTGGATATTGTAGAGACTGCCAACAGAACAAGCATATGCTTTCATCGCCGTTTTGATACTTCTTAGTTCTTTATAGTTTGCCAGCAGCCAAGTAACATGTAGCACGGCTCAATGCTCTGCTTTCAAACCACACAACATTGAGTCAGCAGCTAGGGTGATCTGTTCAAATTCTGATTGTACGCCGCTTTTTCTTCTGTAGGTCGGCAGGGTCCTGAAACAGGAAATGTCTCATTGCAATTTAGGCACGCCTGCATATTCACTCGTGCACCATGATGCGTACACCGATAAAGGCTCAGCAGTGCATTAAACGTGCTAAAAACGAGCAATAACGGTACAAGCCTTCGCAGGCTACAACGCGCACTCTCCAAATGCAGATGCTCTGGCATCTTCAATACAAAGTGACTACAGCGCCACTACTGTCACTCGCCGGGGAATCCGGCGGGTGACAGTAGCAGTGGCGCTGTAGTCTTGTTCGTTCGTTCCACTGCCCCCACGTTCGTTCCACCGCCTCGTTCGTTCCACTGTCCCCTTTTAATACATTGTAGTTGGGTAATGACGATTATGCTCATTTTTCTTTAAAATATGTGATATACATACTGTTCAAATTGAATTTGAAATTATTTGAACCAAATCACTGTTTGCTTTGAATCTAAAATTTACTATTCGCACAAGCCTAATTGTCTTGAAACAGACACACACTAGGGAGCAGTAAGTGCAGTGCAGGTCACGAAACAAGTAGGCAAGCAGACTCAAAAACAACACAACTGTGCACCGTTGCTATGGCAACGCCAGACACACCTCCTGCCTGCTGCTTTGCTCAAGGACCGGCACCTCTCCTCTTCTACTTTTCTTCATTTCTAGCACCATCTGCTAAACACGGTGTGAAGCAAGAACTGGCATTGCAGGGTATGTCAGGCGAGTGGATTTGGTGCTCCTGTATGAACTTACTCTGCAGCTACTCTCAAAATATCCCTCTAGAATAATGTCACGGTTATTAGCCGTAAGCTCAAAAGGTGGAAGAAGCCAGCATCACGAGCGGCAGTCTCTGGCGTTTTTCGAGGAAGACGACGTTGCGCGTCTGCTCTTGCACTTGGTTTTCGTGTGTGAATAGAGCCTTGCTGTTAACGTCAAAAGGAAGCCTGTTCTTTGCATGTCCTGTTCTTTGCACGTTGCGACACTGGTGGAGGTGCTGCACTTATACGACTGATGTTCGAGACTCCTCCGCGGCCTGGCACTTCAAGTCCGACACCGCAACCAGTTCCTTCAGTGGATACCCCTGTCCACTGCTACAGTCGCCGACAGCGAGGCCTTAGTCCTGAGGCGATTCCCCTGGAACTTTCCCAGCAAAGCACTTCGCCTGGAGAAATGGCAACTGCAGATGCTTCCCAGCTGGCTTTTGAGCAGCCCCAGATTCCGGAGACATTCCATGGTGAGGCGTATGAAGACGTTGAGGACTGGTTAGCCCGGTATGAGCGAGTCGCTAAGGCAAACCGCTGGAGCACTGAGCTAAAGCTTTCACATGCCTACTTTGCTTTAGCAGACAGCGCTCGTACGTGGTATGAGAACCACGAAGCAACACTGACTTCATGGGATGAATTTCGCCACCAGATTCTCAGCACCTTCGCAAACAACGACCGCCGTGACTTAGCTCAGCAACTCATTGAGTCTCGGGTACAGAAACCGAATGAGAGTGTCGCCATGTTTGCGGAGGACATGACGTGCCTATTTGGACGGGCTGACCCTGATATGCCTGAAGCCAAGAAACTCCGCCATTTGATGCGAGGCGTCAAAGAACAGCTGTTTTCCGGCCTTCTCCGCAATCCACCGACGACAGTTGCGGAATTCATTTAAGAGGCTACAGCTATCAAGCGCGCACTGCAGCAATGGTGTCGCTATTACGACCGACCAAATTGTGCCTCAATCAGCGTCTCTGCTCTGACGGCTGGCAGTGACGGTTCTCTGCGTAAACTTATTCGCGAGGTTGTTCGTGAGGAGATCCGCAGCTTCCTTGCGACTCCGCAAGAACGGGCGATTGCTTCAGTTGTAAATGTTGTGCGGCAGAAAATCAAGCAAGCATTTTCGCAGCCCGAATCACTACCAGCCCAGCGATCCATTAACTATGCCGCAGCCACCCGTCGACAGTGCCGCACAACTCATCTGCACTGGCTCATTCTTACAACGCGCCGGCGGCACCAGTCTTTGCACGTTGCGACAATATCATTTCGTCCTTAAAGTCTTGATTACCTTAATGGCATGCTCAACATTATTGACACACTGTAGTTTCAAGAGTACATCAATTCAAGCTGTTTGAAGTTTATTCACAATTGTGCAAAAATGTTATTCACGATTGTGTCTCATTAATGTCCACCTAAATTTAAGTACAAGGGCATTTTGTCATTTCAACGTCGTCAAAACATGACCACCTTAACTGCTGGCTGAACCCACAACCTCGTGCAATAGCAGTGGTAATCCTTGCCAATTGTGACCACAATGGTTATAAAAGAAAACTTTAAACATGGCAATGAGCACTGCATGGTTGCTCATGCGAATCCAGTGGTGGGAGTGTGGCTGCCATTTGGACGCATACAAGCGAGGCTTGGCTGTACGGGCCATTTATTTTGACCTTGTGCAAGTTAAGTATAAATAGGGAATCTTATGTTACAACACAACTTCTACCACCTGCTGATCATATCCTACCCTCAACGGCATTCTCAAAATGGTCCAGCAGCTTCTTGATGCTCTTCCTGCAATCGCCAGCGTCAAGGCCAACAAAGCTCTTCATTTGGCAAAATGCTATGTGAACTTTACTTAGAAAGGACAGACATGAGATGATCGCTCTAGTAACAAAAGTCGGGTGACAAACCTATAACAGTGAAAGTCTCGTAAACGGTCATTGATTAAAGCACAACAATGTACAGTGCTCACAGAAATGAACTGCAAAAGTGCAGGGCTAGGCACTTGCATTCTCACATCTTCCATTCCGTGTCCCATCACCAAAATTTCAATTTCAACACTCAAGTCAGAGCCACCATCACATCAGGTTCGATTTGCGGCCACATGATGCAGTTATTTTGAACAAGTGCAAACACCAGATCAAATTCAGATGTGTTTCAAATTGTGAGCATTGTACGTGTAATAATGCCCACATTAAAATCCTCCAGAACTTGTTGTAGAGCACAGCAAAAGGATAGGGCAAAACAACTGTCCATCACTGAAGTGAAGCATCACAGTCTGCATAACAGAAAACTGAAAGAACTACATCCTCAGAAGCATCCCTCAATGTATGCTGACAGAGACAAAATGAACTGCAACCTTCATCCCCCGCACGCTGGTCTTTCTATAAGGCCACACATGACGCTTACGTAGCAGCAATAAAGAACGCCAAGATTAACTTTCTAAAAAGCACATTGCCCCGCCTGTTAACAATGGACACGAAAAAGTTTTGGCGTATGTACTAACAATCCGAGTAGTAGGGAGCACATAACACTAATCGACACTGATGGAACAGCTATCCCTACTTATGTGCGCAGCCACTCTTAATGCTGCGTTTACAAGCAACTTTTGCTGGAACACTAACCCTCCCTTACCTGCCACCCCCTACGATGACTATCACTATCGACGTGGGTGGCGTAGAGAAACTTATAAATTTACTGAAACTTTCCTCTGCTACAGGTTGTGACGAAATATGCCCAAAATTTTTAACTAACACGTGTACCTATTCCTCAATTATATTAACGAAAATTTTCCACCAAACCATCGACGAAAGTATCCTTCCTGCTCAATTCAAAATTGGGAAGGTGGTCCCGCTACATAAGTCCAGTAACAAACATTCCCCTCTTAATTACAGGCCTATTTCACTAACCAGCATTCCATGTGAAATTCCCGAGCCCATCCTCTAATCTAATCTCAGCAAATTCCTGGAGTCCAATTTCTTTTTCTCTAAATCGCAGCATGGCTTTTGAAATACCTACTCATGTGAAACACAGCTAATTTCCTTTACACATAAGCTTAACCTCAGTCTCGACAACTACTTCGCTTCTGATTGCATTTTTTTAAACTTTTTCTAAAGCTTTCGATAAAGTTTCTCACAAATTACTCTTACATGAACTGCACTTGCTTAACCTAGATGACAAGCTACTAACATGGCTAGAAGTTTTTCTTACTAACCGCTCCCATTTGTTTCAGCTAACAATTATGACTCCGAGCCCAGCAGCACTTACTCAGGTGTGCCTCAGGGCTCGGTATTGGGTCCTCTCCTTTTCGTAATTTATATTAACGATTTACTGTTTTGCGTTTCTTCCCACATCAATTTGTTCGCCAATGATTCTGTAATTTATCGTCAAATAATCTCTGACAACGACGTCATAACATTACAAGCAGATCTAAACACTGTAACATTTTGGTGTAAAATCTGGTGCATGGAGCTTGACACTAATAATTGCAAGTATATGCGTGTGTCCCGAACTCCTCAAGAGCTCCCTTCTAGAAAATGTTTCATGTTACAAATACCTAGGTGTTCACCTTACAGCTGACCTTACCTGGAACACTCACACCGATTACGTCATCAACAACGCTAACCGGGCATTAGGATTCTTTCGACGTAATTTTTCAAGAGCACCTTCTTCACTAAAACGACTACCTTACAAGACGCTGGTTTGTCCGAAGCTTGAATATGCGGCATCACTCTGGGATTTAAGCCAAGTCAACCTTACGCAAAAAGTTGAATTAGTTCACAATAATGCAGCCCATTACATACTATCCGATTATAACCGTACCTCCAGTGTCACACACATGAAATTGAGGCTTAACCTACCATCTTTAATGTCTCGTCGTAAAGTTCTTCATCTGTGTCTTTTCCACAAGATATTCTATCACCCTGAACTATGCAGTGAATTCATTCAAGTGCCTCATTACATTTCTGCTCGTTTAGACCACTCAAATAAAGTCAGGATACCCCACGCACGGACTAACGCCTTCTCACAGTCATTTTTCCCGCGGACAGCCACAGACTGGAACCACCTTCCCGATTCCATTGCCTGTATACAAAACCAAGTATTGTTCAAAAACACCTTAGCTAACATTGTATATTGCCACCTACTTCTAGTAGTGGGTCGTATGCCAAGGTGAAGGCACACACCACAGAGAAGAAAGAAGTGCACGTGGGCCCCGCTCTGGCAAACAAGCCCAACCGACGCGCTTGATTAGAGCCCTGTTGCTCAGACGTCAGTAAACCTTGTCGACACCCCCTGGAGTGACGTGACAATTGGTGGAGGTGCTAGGTAGGCCCCTCACGGATGTTTCAGACCCCTCCTGGAAGCGGCACCACAAGCCCAGTGCGAGTCAACACTTCCATTCATCGGACAAGCCGCAGGATCAAGGGATTGCCTCCCGAAGCTGACCCTACAGTTCACAACAGTATGGTGAGCACGTCCGTTCAAACCACTTTAGCAGGTACGGAAAACCGCCCGATGACTCGGTACACCCTCGAAAGTCCACAGGTTCCGACACCGTTTCATGGCACCGAGCTCGAAGACGTCGAGGACTGGTTGGTCGACTGCGAGCGTGTGGCTGCTTTGAACGACTGGAACGACGCGGCCAAACTACGACGTGTGTACTTCTATTTGGAGGATGGAGCCCGTACCTAGTACATGAATCACGAGGAACAGATGACATCGTGGCCCGAATTCCGCCGCCGGCTGTTGGATACTTACAGAAGTGCTGATCGCCACGAACGAGCAGAACGAGCGATCCAGGCCCGCATCCAGATGCCCAATGAAACAGTCATGACCTATGTGGAAGATATGACGCGCCTGTTCCGACGGGTTGATCAGAGTATGTCAGAAGAAAAGAAGGTGCGTCACCTGATGCGGGGAGTTAAGGAGCAGCTTTTCGCTGGCCTTGTACGGAGCCCTCCGAACACGGTCGCCGAGTTTTTGTCTGAAGCTGTCACGATGGAAAAGAGCTTCAGCATCGATCCACCCTGTATGAACGGCAAGTAAACACATCCACTTCTCAAGTTCTAACGAATATTGGGAGCAACACCGAGTGTCTGCGCGACCTTATCCGATCCATAGTACGCTAGGAGCTGCAAAAGGCTGCCACACCACCACTACCTACGGTGAGTTCCATTGCAAGCATCGTCAAGGACGAGCTGCATCATGCCCTTCGTGAACCTGTGAGTCTGAATAACGCCACACCCGCCCCGGCTGACTACCACCGTGCGACCTATGCAGAAGCCTTGAAGCGCCCAGCTTCCTCTTCCCCGCTGTTTGTTCAGGCACCTCCTACGGTTTCACTTCAGTCGGCGCAGCCTCTATGGTACTATGAGAACACACGCACGTCCCCACCCCTCGTTTACGCCAGCCCTGTGCATCTTGCGGAACAACCAGCACACTACTTTGACGACAGGCGTGCTTCGCCTCGGAAATCTGATGTTTGGCGCACTCCTGATCGCCGACCTTTGTGCTTCCACTGCGGTGAAGTGGACCATTTGTACCGCCAGTGTCCATACCGGCGCCTCGGGCTGCGCGGATTTTCAGTATATTCAGCGCCTCCTCGGTATGGCCAGCGACCCCGGGACATTGAGGACTACCTGGCTCAACAGCGCATGCCGTTGCCTTCTGGACGGCAGTCGCGCTCACCGTCGCCGAGGCGCTTTTCATTTTTGCCACAGCGCCATGCTGGCGCACGGTCCTCCAGTCCCCGCCGGGAAAACTAACGCAAGCGACCCTTGGAGGCGAGGTCGCTGGCAGTCGACGTGCTGAAGACCTCCGATCGACGCTAACAGTAAAGGGTGTAGATTCGACTGAACGATATGTGCGGCTTTCTCTGCATATACCGGTGCTGATAGATGGCTATGCAGTAGGTGCTTTAGTTGATACCGGGGCTGACTATTCGATACTAAGCGGGAAAATGACAAAACTACTAAAGAAGGTAATCACGCCCTGGCATGGCTCCGTGATTCGAACGGCTGGTGGCCACACCGTCTCTCCGCTTGGAACCTGCACGAGTATAGTTCGGGTCTGCGGTTATACTTTTGTAGGAAGTTTCCTTGTGCTCCATGAATGTTCACGCGACGTTATTCTTGGTGTTGACTTCCTGCAGGAGTATGGAGCTGTCATTGATCTTCAAAAGAATCGCATCACCTTCTCAGCCGACCGAGCAATCAACAAGCAGGACGACCAACAACGTACCGACGTTCTTCGTGTTTCTGCGGAAAGTATAACGCTTCCTCCAAGAGCCAGTGTTATTGTCGACGTCACATGCTGTGGATTGCGAAATGGTGAAGCGATTGCAGAAAGTAATCTTGAACACCTGCTGACTCAAGGTGTTTGTGTGGCTAGGAGTATCATACAGCTACGTGATGGCCGATCTCAACTGCTCGTTACAAATTTCAGCAACGAACACCGACACCTTTTCCGTGGCACTTCGTTAGCGTTTGCAGATGAATTAGGAACCGTTCCCATCTGCTTCTCGTCGGAAGCAGTGGAGACCGCCGATACGTCTCTAAACAATATCGATGTTAATTCTAACCTCACACCAGAAAACCAGACAGCACTGCGAAAACTCTTGCTTGAATTCAAGTCATACTTCGCTGCTTCCTCTAAGGTGCGCCAGACTTCGATCACTAGGCACAGAATCATCACTTACGACGACGCCCGCCCAGTACACCAACAGCCTTACAGTGTGTCAGCGAAGGAACGAGAAGCCATTTATACGCAAGTTCGAGAAATGCTTGACGACGGCATCATCGAGCCTTCCAACAGTGCGTGGTCCTCTCCGGTCGTCCTAGTCAAGAAGAAAAACGGAACGCTACGTTTTTGCGTCGATTACCGGAAGCTGAACAGCGTGACTAAAAAGGACGTGTACCCGCTGCCACGCATCGACGACTCGTTAGACAGATTACGCCACGCCCACTATTTTTCCTCTTTGGATTTAAAAAGCGGGTACTGGCAGATTGAGGTTGACAAGCGAGACCGCGAGAAAATGGCATTTGTGACCCCTGACGGCCTGTATGAATTTCGAGTACTTCCTTTTGGTTTGTGCTCAGCACCCGCAACCTTCCAGCGAATGATGGACACTGTGCTTACTGGTCTGAAGTGGCAAACTTGTCTCGTATACCTTGATGATGTCGTTTTTTCTGAAACCTTCCAGCAACACCTTCACCGCCTCAGGAGTGTGCTACAGGCTATTCAATCAGCAGATCTTACACTCAAACCGCAGAAGTGTCACTTTGGTTATGAAGAGCTCAAATTCCTTGGCCATGTAGTCAACGCCAAATGAATCCGATCCGACCCCGACAAACTTGCCGCTGTAGCAGCGTTCCCGCATCCTACAGACAAAAAAACTGTTCGGCGCTTTCTGGGCTTGTGCGCCTACTATCGACGATTTATTAGAGGGTTTTCGAAGATAGCGGAACCCTTGACTCGCCTTACACGCGATGACACACCGTTTGTATGGGCTACTGAGCAACAGGCTGCTTTTGCCGAGCTACGACAGCAGATGCAGTCAGCCCCTGTTCTTGCACATTTTGACGATGATGCTGACACAGAGGTGCACACTGACGCCAGTAACATCGGCCTTGGCGCAGTGCTCGTCCAGCATCAACACGGCAAAGAACGAGTCATAGCCTATGCCAGCCGCTCACTGTCCCATACCGAGGTGAATTACACGACCACAGAGAAAGAGTGTCTCGCAGTAGTGTGGGCGATCACCAAGTTTCGCCCGTACTTCTACGGTCGTCCATTTAAAGTGGTGACGGACCACCATGCCCTCTGCTGGTTGGTAAACATTCGTGATCCCTCTGGACGACTGGCCCGATGGAGCTTGCGTCTACAGGAATTTGATGTTACCATCGTATATAAGTCTGGACGGAAGCATGAAGACGCTGATACGCTGTCGCGTGCACCCATACCTTTAGTCAATCAAGAAGAAGAGGACGATGACGGTTTCCTGGGCGCCCTTAGCTCATCTGACTTGAGCAGACGCCAGCGAGAGGATGAACAGATTCGACCGCTCATCGACTATCTGGAGGGTCATAGCGCCGTTATACCTCGCCATCTATCTCACGTCGTGACGTCTTTCTGCCTCCGAGATAATGTCCTGTACAAAAAAAAACCGCCCGTTCTACGAGCCGCGCTTACCTCCTCGTCGTTCCGAAGGACATGCAGGACGAAGTGTCATGACGAGCCCACATCTGAAGCAGTTTGTTAAAAGCTGTCGTGAAGCTGTTTGTTAAAAGCTGTCGTGAATGCCAGCGTCGAAAGTCGCCACCAAGCAAGCCGGCTGGATTACTTCAGCCAATTGATCCACCCCACAAGCCATTTGACCAAGTCGGCATGGACATTCTCGGCCCATTTCCTTTATCATCCGACGGCAACAAATGGGTCATCGTTGCAACTGACTATTTGACCCGCTATGCTGAGACACAGGCGATACCACGAGCCACGGCTTCTGAGGTAGCACAGTTCTTCATGTGCCACATTGTTCTGTGCCATGGTGCTCCATCTGCAGTGATAACCGACAGAGGAACAGCGTTCACTGCACTGCTTATTGATGAAGTTTTTCGACTAAGTAACACTAGGCATCGAACGACGACTGCTTACCATCCGCAGAGCAATGGCTTAACAGAACGACTAAATAAGACAGTCACAAACATGATCTCCATGTACATCGACGTCCAACACAAAACATGGGATCGCATTTTGCCTTATGTGACGTTCGCTTATAACACCGCCGTTCAAGAAACAACCCGATTTACACCGTTTCGCCTTCTCTACGGCCGCGAAGTTCAGACGATGCTGGATGCGATGCTTCCTTGTGAAGGCGCCGATCAATTAACAACTGACGCAGAAGAATTTGCAGAGCGTGCCGAGGAAACTCGCCAGCTCGCCCGGCTACACATTGGTCAGCAGCAACAGGTCGATGCACGACGTTACAATATGCGTCATAATGACGTATCTTACAGACCGGGAGACCAAGTTTGGATTTGGACCCCTGTTCGACGCCGTGGCCTCTCCGAAAAGTTGCTCAGCAGATACTTCGGCCCGTATAAAGTATTACGCCGCGTGAGCGACGTAAACTACCAAGTGGTTCCGGACGCTACGTCGTCACGATGGGTACAACGAAAACAACCGACCTCTGACATAGTTCACGTGGTGCGCATGAAGCCTTATTTTACGCGTTCCTAAAAGACCACTTTTCCTGTGTGTTGTTTTTTATTTGTGCTCCGACAATTTCCTCATCATTGGTGAACTTATCGCGTCTCACATTTGATTATTGGTGCCCTTTTTTGTTGTTTAAACTACTTTGTTTTGGGATTTTTTTTTCAATAACTTTACAGCATCGGGACGATGCTCTTTTTTTTGTTGTTGAGGAATATTGCCACCTACTTCTAGTAGTGGGTCGTATGCCAAGGTGAAGGCACACACCACAGAGAAGAAAGAAGTGCACGTGGGCCCGGCTCTGGCAAACAAGCCCAACCGACGCGCTTGGTTAGAGCCCTGTTGCTCAGACGTCAGTAAACCTTGTCGACACCCCCTAAAGAGACGTGACAATATTATCATTTTTTTATAACTTACCTGCCTCTAATTACTGTTCACTGTACTTATTTGCTTTGTTACCTAGCAAACAGTGTATAATTAGGAAATGTTTTGTGCTTTATATTGCCTTTCACTTAACTCACTGTATTTGTGTATTACCCACTCCCCTCTGTAATGCCTTCAGGCCCTGAGGGTATAATAAATAAATAAATAAACTGGACAACAAGAAGCAATCCTCTCTGGACATAATGCTACACCAATCAACACAAGCTTCAGCATTTTTTCATGTATTTACTTTAGATAACACAAAGTTTCAATTCATTAGCACTGTACATTTGATAATGCCCACATTAACCTCTTGCCATTAGGTGTACACCCATGCCTAAATTCTGCGACACACTATTGATATAAAACAGGCTCGGTCCCTCTGGCAAGAAATACAGCATTCTGTTGACAAGTCTAGCTCTCTCTCTTCACCTTTATGCAACAGTTGGAGCTATGCCATGGCTGCTTTTTTAAATCGTAAATTTATGTCAATTTGCATCAGTGCTCCACAGCAGATCACACCTTAGCAGCAACATAACATTCTCTAGTCTTATTGTACATCTAGGACTGTAACTAAAAAACTTTTCAAAAGTTGCCCTGGCATGCTACACCACGTAATATAGTGAGCGACAAATGAAAGAGATGAAAACCGCTTCAACCAGAACGTGAAATGAATGCAAGAGTGAAACAGCAGTGCCATTTGCGCAAAACTCATTTATCTGTGCCGTACTGCGCCGCAGCACCCAAATTTAGCCGCAAGGTTTGACAGCCATCAAGCCCCATGCTTGAAAATGTGGCTGAAACATCGCGTTTTATCAAAACAGTTATAGTTTCGGTTTCATCAAGGCTGTTATTGCAGTGAAGTTTAATTCTAAGGGTGCAGTCGCAAGTGCTGGCATGCGCGCTATCTCGACAGACATCAGCGCGAATGGTTCCTGAACCCTTCTACATGTTGCACTTTCAACGCTAAAAAAACATGTCTCCCTGGCGCTACTAGTGCAGCCTATTCTCTTACACCACCATTTTATTAGAGTTACGTAATATTAGATGCAGAGGAGTTAACTGCCAGCCTGACTTCGCATAACCATGCAATTTGTTGCTATCACACTCATTGCTTCGCCCTTGCGGTGAAACTGATTTGAGGCCTTCCCCTGAAAAAAAATTCCTGGCTATGGACCTGGCATGAGCCCTCCGAGCGACGGAGATGGGCCAGCACTTTTGATATCTGCTTCAGCCGCCTTTGTCGGCCCCGCTCATGCACTTTTACCAGTAGGTAGAACATGCGGTGCACGGGGGTATGTAATCAATTTGGACTTTATGCGGGACATTACGGTGATGGCAAAAACTCGTCGAGAGCCCTATAGTTGTCTTTCATTTATATCATCCTAACTGCCTTACAATGGCTTTACAATTGCTATCACAATATTAAAGCTATTGCACAATTAAGCTTAGTGTTTGAAAAAATGCAGCAGTGGGCAAACGCTGCTTCACACTGCCCCCTTTTAGTACATTGTAGTTGGGTAATGACGATTATGCTCATTTTTCTGTGTAATAAGGCTAAATCTTCTCTGAATACAAACATGCTCGTAAAGGCCATCCCAGCTACTACATGCCTACTCCAAAATGTCCTTCTGGATGCTTCAAGCCTGCTAAAAAAGGCGCTCTTGCCTGCTTCAAGGACTCCAAGCACCTCATTACTAAACCGTATAGACCGTCATGACAGGTCAGGGAGAAACAGCCGAGCAGGCGCAAGCGTTGCGATGCGCTAACGCCGAACGTGATCGTCTTCCTGCCTGAGAGCAGTCTTCCTGCCCTCTGCCTTTCAGAACGGCGCTGATTTTCTTCATAACAGAATGTTTACGCATGCATGTGTGCACATGTGTGTGTGTCGTGGGTGTGGATATGCCCGAGAATCCTCAGCACACCTTTGTCAACACCTTGGGTCCCACTCAAATCTGCTGTCAGCATGCCCCGCACAGATCTAGGCAACCAGCTTACTAATGAAAAATCATTCCCTTAATCTTCTGTACAGTGTACCTATCAGTAACCCCACAAGCAAGAGATGCAGCTGTATTGCCTTTGCAACACAAGTAATGATTTTAAAAAATATACATTACATATGGCCCGGAAAAGGCAAAGTGCTTTATTACAAGGCACATTGTAAAACACAATACCAGCCATCATTGGGCTCTTGTGAGGAAGTGCAGACTCTTTACCAGCAGAAGGACCAAAAGCTGGGCCAGTTGGTGACAGTACTTGAACATACTTTAACTCAGTGCATGACTACGCGGACACAAGAGAAAAAGGGACAAACTCCAGCATTGCGGTATGTCCCACCTTCTGTTGTGTCCGCGTAGTCGTGCGCCGATTTAAAATATATTCTTCACCAGTAGCTGGAAGTTTTTTAGCACTGCTTTTGCAGAGTTTTATTTTCTGCTACACAGGTTCTCGCCCCCACCATAAAATTCAAATTGCTGTCACAGACTACTGAGCATGCTTTTTTATTGAATAGGTCACAAGAATGAACAGTGGTGTAACGTGATGACTTTTTTTATAAGGCAGCCACAATCAACTGAACACAGGGTCTAGAAATTATCACATGAAATCACCTTAAACTGACTAATGGTGCAAATAAGCACCTACAAAGAGTGGGCACAAACAATATGATTCTATAAGTTATCCTACATGCCCATTTACTCTATAATGATGAAGAATGCTGCCTGCAGTGCATATATATTGTGGTAGAGTTTGCCACACTGGCTGACAAACATATCCAAATCGAGCTAGAGCACAGGCACACATAATGAACAGTAGTATACAAGGCACCCAACAGCAAAGGATACACTTCTGCCACGAGGCCATCCAGCGGTCGCATGGAGGTGCTCAGCTCTTCAAACTTGGCCATCAGCTGGTACATTGCCTGCACGAGTTCCACACACGAGGCTGATGGTTTACATTTAATAAGCATACATCCTGGTGTAACAAAAGGTCGTTAATTCAGATTTTATGAAACTGAAAAAAATGTTCTTAGTAAGCGAATTTTGTATTATTCAAAGTGTCAAGAAAACAACAGACAAATATATATTATTTTGTTACGGATGTGATGGGTTTATTTACACTGAAAATGCCAGCGCTCAACCGTTACTGCCGAATCACCATCGCTCGAGAGCGTCCTACCTCTTCTTCTTTCTCGCTCTTTCAGTCCGCGTTACACTTTCCTCCGTGCAAGCCAAAGCTCACAGAGCGAGTAGAAGCGATCGGTTGTTGTAGTGCTTCAATCGGGCAATGTGCACAATTTGCGTCTTACGCAAACGCCGATTCTGAGCTGTCACTTTCGCTACAGCGTAAGTGACGTCACTTAAGCACTGAGTAATGACGAATGGTCCTGAGTACTTAGAAAGAAGCTTCTGGCAAAGCCCCTTCTTTCGAACGGGCGTCCACAGCCAGACGAAAGCACCCGTAGCGAAAGTCGCAGGCGTGTGTTTTGTGTCATAACGGTCTTTCGCGCGAGCGTGGGCGGAGAGACTGTGGAGCTGAGCAAGTCGACGAGCTTCTTCGGCGCGACACAAAATCTGCGCGACACTGGCGTTTTCTTGTGTTAAGGTCGTGGTTGTCCCGGCTACTGTACAGATCTCTGTAAAACTCCTCTGCTATTTTAACTATCCTATCCATATTGGTAGTTATTTTGCCTTCTTCGTCCCTTAGTGCATACATCAGATTTTTGCGTATCCCAAGTTTCCTTTTCACTGCTTTGACGCTTCCTCCGTTTTTCAGAGCATGTTCAATTCTCTCCATGTTATACTTTCTTACATCGGATACCTTACACTTATTAACCAAATTGGAAAGCTCTGCCAGTTATATTTTGTCTGTTGTACTTGAGACTTTCATGCTTTGACACTTCTTAATGAGATTCTTCGTTTCCTGAGAAAACTTGCCAGTGTCCTGTTTAACTACCGTGCCTCCAACTTCCACTGCACAGTCCGTAACGATACTCATCAGATTGTCATTCATTGTGTCAACGCTAAGGTTGGTTTCTTCAATTAAAGCCAAGTACCTGTTCTGAAGCGAGACTCTGAATTCTTGTACTTTCCCTCTCAGTGCTAGCTCACTGATTGGGTTCATGCATATCAGTTTCTGTCGTTCCTTCTTCAAGTCTAGGCGAATTCGAGACCGTACCATTCTATAGTCATTGCATCGTACCTTGCCAACCACTTCCACATCCTGCACGATGCCCGAGTATGCACTCGTTATAAAGTCTATTTCGTTCGTATTTTCGCCATTAGGGCTCTTTCATGTCCACTTACGGTTTCCTCATTTTCGGTAGAAGCTATTGAAAATCCGTAAATTATTGCGTTCTGCGAATTCTACTAGTAGCTCTCCTCTGGCATTTCTAGTACCAATGCCATAATCTCCTACAACCCGATCTCCAGCCTGCTTCTTCCCTGCTTTTGCAATAAAGTCTCCCATCAGTATAGTATACTGTTTTTACCTTACTCATTGCCAGTTCCACGTCTTCATAGAAGCTTTCAACTGAAGCGTCATCATTGCTGGATATAGGCGCATAAGCCTGTACCACCTTCATCTTGTATCTCTTATTGAGTTTATTTACGATACCTATCACCCTTTCATTAATGCTATAGTATTCCTCTATGTTGTCAGCTATGTTTCTGTGAATCAGGAACCCCACTCCCAGTTCTCTTCTGTCAGCCAAGCCCCGATAGCAAAGGGCGTGCCCATTCTGTAGCACCGTATAGGCCTCATCTGTCCTCCAAACCTCACTGAACCCTATTATATCCCATTTAACACCCTCTAGCTCCTCGAATAGTACAGCTAAACTGCCCTAGAATAAGGTTCTAGCGTTAAACGTTGCCAAGTTCAGGTTCCAATGGTAGCCTGTCCGGATCCAGAGATTCTTAGCACCCTCTGCTGCGTTGCAGGTCTGACCGCCGCCGTGGTCAGTTGCTTCGCAGCTGCTGGGGACTGAGGGCCATGAGTTAATTGACATATGCATGTGGGAGGTAGTGGCCAGATACTGCACCAGGGGGGCCAATCCTTCTCTGGTGAAGGAGTGCGTTACCGGCGGTGGTCACCGGTGAGGCCTGATTGTTTCTATAGAAACATTAAATTTCAAAGTGGCTTTTTTTCACATTGCCAAGGCCTTTACTTTCACAAGTAACCCACCAAGGCCAGATGCTATAGGAAACCAGCGCTGGAGTTTCCACAGAGCCCTGGCAGCCAAAGCGCGCACTTCTAAGCCACTCCGGCAGCCGAGAGTGGTGGCTGGTAAAGACAGTGCGGGCGCGCAGCGTCGAAACAATACCAAAGGGCCCTGGTGGTCTTGCTGGTATTCAAGTGCGACAATAGTTAGAAATGAGGGAGGGCGTATCCCTGTGCGTTTTTTTTTTCTCTATCATATCAATAAGAAAAGAGGCGGCATTGCATGTAAGCGGTCAGAGGAGCACGTATGTCCTGCTCTCGCTCTCCCGTCTAGTGGCGTCAGACTGGTTTCTGAACCGAATTGCGCCTGTCTGCTAGGTCTATTCGATAATGAAGTCGGCCATCAGTGGAAACCAAAACGAATCTGCCGAATTCATTCGGTGTTTTGCCGGAAGTAAAACTAGCATATTATGCAGCATACGTATGGCATATGTAGAAGATTTGTCATCTGATCACCACCACCAAACTCCATTTGATGACCCCACGTGAAATGAGTGATACAAATAAGTAGTCTACGTGATTTGCGAAGAGTAGACATGAAAAGAAAGCTGCCTTGTCTAAATAATTTATGTGGGGGTATGTTGGCCTAAGCCACTGAAATACTACACAAGATACGCTCGCGATGAATACTCAATGCTAAGACGCCTGTGTTAAACTAATTTTGTGCAATAGACCGGGTTCTTGTTACGAATACAGCAGCGGAATACTCTAAGCATGGCTTTATGTAGTTAGCCGATGCAGTAAGCTTCTTTCTCACTATCGGCTGGTGACCCGCAAATCGCGGGATCGAATCCCGGCTGCGGCGGCTGCATTTTCGATGGAGGCAAAAATGCTGTAGGCCCATGGGCTCAGATTTGAGTGCACGTTAAAGAACCCCAGGTGGTTTATGTTTCCGAAGCCCTCTACCATGGCGTCTCTCATAATCATATGGTGGCTTTGGGACGTTGAAAGCCACATATAAATCAACCATCAATCTTTCTGACTGGCTGCCGTGGCTAAGTAACATCAGAATTTATGCCTTGCTAGAGAAGTATCAAATGTCTGATTTTTATTAGTTGTTTAGTTTGCCTAACAACAGAGTTTCAGTTTTTCCACTTGCCTGTGTCAGCCTAAAATGAAGGTGTCTGTTCAACATCGATAATTGCTAGACTTTCGTGTGCCAAAAAAGATATCATTTTGAGGTACGCTGTAGTGTGCGTATGACGATTGTGACCGCTGGGGTTCTCCGATGCATACATACATCTTGGGTCAAAGTTGTTCTTGGTCAAGGCCACCATCGTCGGAAATCTATCCCGCACCATCGAGCATAGGAGCGCTAAATCACCCACGCTATGCTGTCGCGGTGGTTTGTTTGATCAACGTCCACATGATCATACTGCGGACAGGATGTACATATGGTAGCAGAAAAAAAATTGATGCCACAGGTACTGCTTCCTCTTTTTTTTTTTTTCTTTACTACAGAAGTGGGCAGTGTGGTATCGTCGCCACACGGTCTTGTCAATAGGGGCATATGAGCCGGCACTAGCTTAGCACAAAATCCAGCACGCAACCAGAAAATGATGACGAGGGAGTTGCCATCACTGCACAGCGTTGTCCCCTCTATGCCACATGCATAGCACAATCCGCTCTGCAAAGCTTCTCTTTCGTTTTCAAGTGCTTTTTTAGCGAGAGTTGCCTTCGGACCGTTTCTTTTGGTTTTTTTGTTTTTTTAAAACCCCAGTGCAGTATTACAGGCCCAATGGCTTTTTGGGCTCTCAGTTCCAAAATGAAGCGCTGTAATAGCACACGCGTGTGGCCTCCCCACGGTACACTACTGCCACTCAGGTGTTCCCTGGGCGGATCGTCTGGGATCAAGCGGCTGAATTGTGTCGCGACTCTCTGCCAGATGCTGTTTTTTGGTGCGCCACCTATCCAGCACTGGTCTCCCATACACTAACATCATTATAGGCACCCCATATAAATGGTGATCATGTATATTCGATGTGATTGATTCAGTGCTACAATAGGTATATGTGCGTATATTTTGTTTGGCAGATAGTCAAATCCTGCTCATGCCTCTGTAAGCCAGTGCCATGACTCAGCTTTTTGTGCCCACCTTGATGTTGGAGTCCGCCATGTCACAGGTCTTGGAGATACCTCTCTCGTACAGTCTCATGCAGTCCACTGTCATGGCCGAGATCTGAAAGCAAGAAATAGGGCTCTAAGCTAGCCCCAAACTTGTTGAGAGCATCAGCTATAGGCTGTATCAATTTGTACAGAACAGTTACAAGGATTGGCACAACAACAACCATCTCACTAACGAAAATGGCAAAATCCACCTTGCTAGTTAGCTTTGATAATGGCAGCATTGTTATTGCTCAACTTAAGACCATGTACACATTTCCTGCTCTGTGAAGGCTGACAGGTGATTGCTGGGTGAGAATTTAATGCAAAATGCAGACCAGAAGCAGAGCCAGAATTTAGGGTGTGGGCGAAAGTGGAGGCTTCAAAACACCAGTGAGACAGGCCTACACTTTAAAAAATGTACACGCTGTTAACGTAAGGGCAGATATAAAAATTAGCCACACCACCATTTGTTCCAACATGATGCATTTCTGAAAAACTATCTTTCGAATAGTTGCTGTGTTTTCAAAAAGCATCTTTAGAATAGTAAAAAAAATAAAGGTACAAAGGTGAATTTTTTTTTTTTTTCATTTGCCATTGAAATGCAGCTCCTATGGCCAGAAATCCAACCCAGTTTCTCGAGCTTGGGGGTTCCATGCTTCAGCTGCTAAACTACTACAGCTGGTACAGATATGAAAACACAAGCTGCACTGCTCTATCTAGTATGTTTATTAATATTTGATAACTCTTGCCCCACCACACATCGCCTTCACTGCCACACAGAAACCATTGCAGAAGTCTCCTTAACAGCTGCGTTGTAAGGACAGACCATGGTGAACCTAGTTAGTTAGTACCTTAGTTGAGCCATGGCGGATAAGAAGTGCAGACTAATGAGACATGAGCAATGCACAAATAGACAAGATGATATGTGCCATTGACAACTGAATTCAGACAGTAGGGAACTTTTACGACGCAACATGTCTTATGTCATCACAAAACTACAAGAAAAAAAGAAAAGAAGCATATTTTGTTAAAAAACCTAAACTATCTGTCATGTGTTTAGTTCGCATCTAAAAAAAGTAACTCACTATCAAGACGAGCTGAGGAAGCTTGACTGACACGCCTCTAATTCTTTCTCCTAATTCTGTGAACCTCCCTGGTTGTTTGATCTCTATGCGTAAAAGTATGAAGCTTTTTTCAAATTGGAGCGCATACTCACCTTGTGACTTGCAATCCTGAAGTGCAAGACGCATAAGCACGCTGCCTTTTGTGGAAGTAAAGTTCTTTTTAGGTCTGACGTTCAGGCACCTGCCAGTTTGTTCTATGCGCTCGCACGAGGAGGAATATGCATTTGCTCCTCATAACAAAAATACAGGCATTGCTGTTGCCAAGCCTGAAAGTACCGCTCGGTTGGCGGCCATTTTCGTTTCTCTCTTCCTCTTTCTTTCTCTCATTATTTCTTTATTTCTCTCTATATTTTCACTTCTTTCTATCTTTTCCTTTATTTCACATTTTCCTTTCCTTGCTCTCTCTGTCTACTTATTTCTCTATATTTATATCTTTCACATTATATTTATTCCCCTTACTTCTCTTTATCTCTCTGTTTATCTGTCTTTCTTGGTCTCTACGCTCATTTTCTCACCGATCTAAGTTATTGCATTCGACTCTGGCCAAATGGGCGCAGAAAAAGAGCATGTATTGGGTGCACACGGTCACGAAGCATGTACACACCGTTTATAATTTCTTATCAGATATCTACACAGTTTTTCCAAGCTTAAGGAGCTCCGCCAAGCCATCGGCATGTTGCGAGTTTCCTGTCCAAGCCCCCGTTGAAACGACAGTGCACCGTCGGCAGCGGCATGAAGTTTCCTAAAATTAACCAAAGGGTACACTGGCGCTGCGATCGTTAAGTGACCATGGAAATTATGGGTGTGACATGAATTTGCTTAGTCTTCGTGCTTGCCGGCGACGAATGCACTAGTGGCTTCATCTATTGCTGTGTATTGGTTTTGTTTCGAAGAAAAAAAACTGTTTTTCACTTTGTAATCCAATTTGAAGTGGTAAGCTTAAAATATTGAGGTGGTGAAGCATAAGTGACGAACTTTTGCCGATTCTTGTTTCGCAGCAAAGCAGCTTCAAGCCATGCGAAGCCAGAATGAACGTACAGTACGAAGACTAGGCAAATCAATATCATACCCATAATTCCCATTCTCGCTGAAGCGCCAAGCGTTGCAGCTTCCATAGGCATTAGTGCCAGAGTTCGTTCTAGTGTATATTTCTGAAACTCTATGAGGAGCGGCAGGCGGAACGCCATCTAAGTCTTTTTTTCGATAATTTTATTTCTAAAGACTTGAAAATAGCACGCATAAAAAACTGCTTCTCACTAAATTTTAGGCACTTATAAGCATGAATAGTGCAGATGCGTAGAAGATTGAAAAGTGACGCACTTACTGTGGCAACGCAAACCCGAAACCGTCGCGCCGCACCGCTCGTGAAAGGCATGTGGATATGTTGATATACATTTTAGAAAGTTTGCCGAATACTGTCAATGACGTGTTGCGACATCTCAAGCTACAGAACTGCAGCAATGTTAGCGGTATACCTTTACTTACAACAATGAAGGTTTTGTGCAGTTTGACATATATATCAGCCAGCGCGCTGGACAGCTTCTGTGCTCCGGACATCTGCATTGGGGCTATGCGTGGTACGTACCTTGTTTGCACATAAACGCTGAATCATGCATACTGTTCACTGCTGCACATGCTAAAACGTTACTCACGTGGCCTTCATTTTATGTAAATATCGATACACTCATAATAAAACAATTTATTGCTGAAGTTGGTGTGATCAGCGTTGTCATTTCGCATGGCCTGTATGAGCATCATTAACTTACTAAAGTGAGTATGCAAGATACGTGTGAGATTCTAGTAAGCAGTGTACTCTATAGAAACAAAAAAAAATTTAGAGAGGCTGCTGCAACGAGCCGGGGACAATCACAACGCAGAAGCAGACGACGACGATGTCGTCTGCTATGCGGAATGCCAGCCGCCATATCAAAATGTCCTCGTGCTTTTAAAACCTATTTCATTTTATACGCATCTATAAATTATACAAACAATATTCTTAGGTATTATTTGTTTGAAAAAGCTATTATAGTGTAAAAGATAATGAAAGCTTTTCAAGTTATGCATAAAATAGTAATTTTCCTATCTTTTTACAACTGCCACCAGAATCCAGACGGCGCTATCATCTCGTCCAATTTTCATCCCCATTGGCTCTATGGGCATGTCATTCCCTTGACTCTGCCTTTAATAAGCAACAAATACTAGCCCCCCCATACGAATCTCACCCCATGCATGGAGGTGGTGAGACTCTCCAGCAGCGTCTCGACCGAGGCAGCCACCGTGCGTGCTTCTTCTTCCAGGTCGGCCAAGGCACTCGGGTCAATGGGAGCAATGTGCGGCCCAAACATCTGCCGGCACAAGCTCGACGTCGAAGAGCATGATGAAGGAAACGGCTCTGCACAGATGTCGAGCTTCAATTACTACATTCCTCGCAGTGTAACTCATTCGTCCAGGCTCGACAATCTTTTTTTTAATCTATTAAATGCAATTTAACTATAAGCTGTTTGAATGATTCTCTATTTAAATGGATGCAGACTTGTGAATTATTAGCTGCACTGTGAATGCTTAGCTGCTGTAATAAAACATTTTTTTATGGAGCGGTGAAAGAAAACGAACTGCAGAAGCAAGGAAATGTACCATGTGAACATTCAGTAAAAGTGGAGAAAAAGTACTGCTATATAATAAAACCCATAAACTCAATTCAAGTGTACCTCACTGAGTATAATCACCAATTCATAGCTCTTTGGAAAAAGCGCGGAATATTTTTTTTGTGTGCCTCTGCAAGAATCTGCCTTTTCGAGACCTAGGGTAGCTTTTAGGCAATACACATCAGCAAACTCACTCATATACTCCACAGGACACTTAGCGCCGCGACAGATCTCAACGAAACAGGCAGGAAGAAGCACGACATACAAAGTCGGAATTCTAATATGTAAGTGTTAGTAGATTCTTTGCTAGGACCAAACACCAGGAATGATATATGTAGGAAGGCACATAAGCCAGGAACAGGTAAGCAGAGTTTTACTGCAGAGTTGTACTGATTTAACACTTTCCTGACCACACCTATCCCCATCGATAGTATCATTTCAATGTTTACAACTAGTATATTTGCCCTGTGTCGAACGCTATTGAAACCATTGTGCTATACAATGCGTAAAAGAAAAAGTATTTTATCAGCTTTTCTTTTTTCACCATTCGGGGATTTTAAAGTGCCTTTCCATGCGCGTAATTGAGCGTGCATAGTTTCAATCATGACATCGACGTCGCATGTGACCGCTTCACGAAAATGACGAAGTTCAAGAGATTCTCATGCATCTGGCCTGGAATATTCAAATGACAACAGCACAGGCTCGAAAGACGACATCAACACTTTTGATTTCAGCGCGGACGACGAGAGTTCAACAAACTGCCCCAAAATATTAGTGGTCTTCCACCAGTGAGTTTGGCTTTGTGCTCGGGCCGCGTTATTGTCGGCCCGTGTCGGTGTAAGTTGACCCAATGTGTTCTGAAGGTTAGAGCTCTTATCTTTCTTCGGGCGGGACTACTTCCTGGAGACAGCGCAAGGAGTGTAGTTTCGTGCGCGGAGGCAGCCAAGAGCTGCTGCATTACCTTGGAGCTGCATTACGTAGTGCCGCGTGGCGCTTCATAAGCGCCTACGACTTTTTGTTTTTTATTGCTTAAGTTATTGGAGAGCTATGCAAAAGCACAAATAAATATGTTTGGACGCATATTTTTCAGAAGCCGACGTGCAACGGAAGAGACGGTTCTTGGCTGTCCCAAAGTCCATCTTGATGCTCCTACACGAAATGCTCCTCAGGGATAATGGCAGCATCCCCCTCCCCCCCTCCCCCCCCCCCAAAAAAAACATCAGAAACTGTAAATTATGCTATGAACAAAGAAAAGTTGAACAGAAAGTAAGTGTTTTCTGTGAGACATGCATATAAAACATATGTTTTACTGCATCGCGAAAGTGCTTCACACAGTGGCATGAAGACATTATGTGTAATATTATTTTGTGTCCACAAAAACTTTTGTATTTACAGCACTTACAGGATAATTGTGTGTGCTTCTTGCACTTAAAATGTATATTTCCATTTCTTTTTATGCTTAGCTTGTTCAGAGCAGTGTTGATGGTTCTATAAAATTTCTTTGTTCATGTTTACCATGTTTTTTGTTTGATAATTTTTTTCATACTATTGTTAATAAATTTGTGGTTTGAAACTGACTGTTTGAAAGATAACGCCTAGCTGTACAATTTGACACGATAAACATTAATGTCAGAAACTTTGGGTGCCATAAAAAATAAGGTTTTCTGGACTACCCTAGAACAACCAAATTTATCGCCATCACGAAAGTGTTAAGAAGATGCAGGGCCATTTTCCCTAGCAAACAATTTTTATATTACCGATTATATCTCGTATTATTCCCTTAGAGCTGATGTCTCCATTTGTGAAACTGGAAACAAGCAGAAAAGTCCTTCTTGCAGAAAATCTGTGCTTAGCAACAGTTTCAAAAAACACACCTTCAAGATTTGTAGAGAAGTGTGCTAATGTTCTAGATATTCCAACTTCTAGTTATACTTCGTCACAAGCTACAAGAAGGACGATATGTTGTTGGGGGGACCGTCCTATGTACGGCTGACGCAGAAGCCTATAGCTAATGTTTCAGCCGCACACAGTCGTTCCGTGCACGGTTAACGTCCCCCAACCGTAGCTTGCCTCATTGCAGCTACTACTACGGGTTCGGGCGAATAAGGCAACTGGCCAGATCAACAACAAACACTTTATTGCTAAGCGTTAGCAATCGCGCGTCACTGTCGCGGGGAGATACTACAGATAACAAAGGTGTTGACGCTTACACCTCGGTCGTGGACGTCCTCGGCTCGCAGGAGGGGTTGCGGGTTCGTCCTCCTGGGATGGTCGCTGGTGTCAGAGAGCGAGCGCCCGTTTGCCCGCTCGTTTTGTTCCCCGACCCGATTTCCCTTTCCCTGACGAGAATGGCACCTTTCCTCGCTGAGGGAGAGGGGAACCTGTTCCTGGCGCCGGGAAAGGGGGGGGGAATCGCACGCGCCGGCCGTGGGGGAAGGGGTCCCCGCAACCAGGCGCGTGCGCTGCCCTAAAAGGGAAAGGGAGGCTGGGCGCACCTGCTCCCCACATCTCCTCCCCCCTTAAGAAGGCCCCCGAACGACAGAGACTGCAAAGAGGGAATAATTCGTTTTATTCGTCCTCTAGATAGGCCAGAAGGGCCTGGTCTACGTCCATGCCCTCGGACCGTTCGGTGTCTGCCGCGGGCACCGCCGGAGCCCCCACCGCTCTCTCACCCGCCTCCAAGGTCATTGACGCCACCTCCGGTGTCAATGCAGCCGCCACCAATGTCTCTCCCGGCCCCGCCGCCCCCCGCTCTACGGTAGCCGTTATTGATAGCGGCGCAGGCGGACTCTCGCTGGACGCGTGGCCTGAGGCAACTCTCAGCAGCCACTGCGCGAAGTCCGCCTCCTGGGCCGCCCGCGCCAGCATGGCCCGAACCGCGGCGCCGGAGCGCTCCTGGGATGATTCGCGGCTGGATGGTTGGGTAGCCTGGGTGCGGTGCCGGTGTAATTTCCCCAATTCGTGGGAGTTATGGATCACCACGGCGCCGCACTCGCAGAACCGCGTCCCTGCGGGCACTGGAAGGCAAGCCCCGTTAGCCCTCCGGTCCGCGTCCTCTACCGTGCGCCCCTGAAAAGGGCGATACAGGTGCGCTGGGGCGACCCCAACTCGGGCCCTTTCCTGCCGGCGCCAGGGCCTCGAGGAGACGTAAGACACCGGAGGGTCGCCTCCATCCTGGCTGGTCCAGGTTGCCACGTCTCGGTGGTTGCGGCCGTGAGGCGATGCGGTCGGCTCGCCGCGTTGGGACCCTGGTCTCGTTCCCTGTGAACCGGCGGGTCGTGATGGTGACGGCGAAGCCGAGAGTTGGTGACCAGGCGGCAGCGCGCGCGGACCCCCTCGGTGGCGGCGGCTCGAGTGGCTCTGCCTCGGCGTTCGCGGCCGGGCCGCAGTGGGGTAGGGCTGCCATGTGGACGTTGGTGGGGGTGGGGGCTGGCCGTAAGGAGGTGGTCTCCTCTCCTTGCTGTTCCGGCGGTGCTGCTCCCAATGGCGCTCCATCTGTTCGGTGAGAGTGATACAGATAAAGAACGACAGGTTAACAATCGCACATGTGTTGCGCGCTAACCCTTGCACCCCGCGTCGAACATATCAAACGCGGCCTACCGTGCATAGTTGCCTCCGACTGTTACGCAGGAAGTAGCGCGGTTCTGGGCTCCTGACCCGGTGTCGAACCATCTCACCCGCCGCGCGCGGCTTGGAGGGGGACTGACCGTAGTCCTCATGCGCCTCCCGTGCTATGTAGCGTTTCAAGTCACATACATGCACCGGTCCGCCGCTCGGTTTGCCTTTCATGTTCGCGAGTCGATAAACGAGTGAAGAAACTTTCTCTCGCACTCGGTACGGCCCGGACCATTTCGGTGCCAGCGAGGCAGCAAACTGTTTGCTAGCATTACTGAGAACATGATGGCGCCGCATCACCAGATCGCCCACTTCGTAGTGTACGTTCCTACGCGTGCGGTCATACTGCGCCTTCTGCTGTGCCCTAGCAGTGCGGAGATTATGTCGAGCTTTATGTAAAGCTTCCGCTAGCTTCTCGCGCAGCTGCGTTGCGTATTCAGCGCGTGCTGATGTCGCCACTGGCACTCCACTGCGGTCCGCGAGTACGGTCTCCATCGGATTCGGCAGTTCTCTCCCCAAGTTCAGAGAAGAAGGCGCATACCCAGTCGATCGGTTTACGGTCGATCGTAATGCAAAACCGATCTCTGGAAGATAGGTATCCCAGTCCTTATGTCTTTCAGAGAACGCGACAAGCATGTGCTTGATGTTGCGATTGACTCGCTCCGTGGGGTTCGACTGAGCATGGTAGGTGGTTGTTTTCTTGTGCTTAATGCCCAACGCGGCGCACGTGTCAACAAACACCTTCGCAGTGAAATAAGACGCGTTGTCTGTAATCAACTGCTCGGGGAACCCGAACCTGGTAAAAACCTCCATCAACTTCTCTAAAATCACTCGAGCCGTCAGCTTCCTAAGGGGAAAAAGTTCTACCCATTTAGTGAAGTGATCCGTGATCACCAGCAAGAACTTATTTCTGCTAGGAGTTGAGGGGTACGGGCCCATTACGTCACACGCTGCGATTTGCCAGGGAGTCTGACTGTTAATCGGTTGCATGAGGCCGGGCGGACGTCCTCCTCGCGGCTTGACGCTTTGGCACACACGACATGAACGGGCGTAGCGAATCACATCCCGCTTCATACCTGGCCAGGTAGCGAGGCGACACAACTTAGCGTAAGTCTTAGGGCCGCTCGCATGCCCACCAATGCACGAGTCATGAAAGTAGCGAAGAAGCGCTCCTCTCAACGCGCGCGGTATCACGACTTTAAATGACTCACTTGTGTCATCGTCGGATGGAATGTACCTCAGCAGGACGCCGTCAGAATCTAGCAGATATGAATCCAGCGCGCTCACAGCACTACCAGCTGTTGCCGAGCGCTCCGCACCGACAGCAATACCAGCTGCCCCCTTGTGCGCGGTGGCCTCACTACCACCCGGCTCCCGGAGCCCGTCGAACACCTTTCGACAAAATGGATCTTTCTGCTGAGCTTCTAACAGCTCCCTTCTGCTGAAAACAATCCCTGCGCTAACGACAGCCTCTACGTGGTTCACGCTCTTAGCTCGAACTAACGTTTGCTCCGCTGTTTGCGTTAGCGCGAGTGTCTCGCTCTCAGTTCGTTCCGAATTAGTCGCGTGACTTGCCTCGTGTCGAACTGGAGCACGCGATAGTGCGTCGGCCGCGGCATTGTTCTTACCCTTGCGGTAGCGGACGGTGAAGTCATAACGCTGCAGCAACAATGCCCAACGCGCCAATCGGCCACTTGGTTCGTTCAAACGCCTCAACCACGTGAGCGCCATGTGGTCCGTTTCAATCACAAACGCAACTCCGTCTATGTAAAAGTCAAACTTACGGAGAGCAAAAACTATCGCCAGACACTCTTTCTCGGTTACTGAGTAGTTCCTCTCCGCCGGTGTCAACGTACGGCTCGCGAACGCAATCGGTCGGAGGGAACCTCCATGCTCCTGAAGCAAAATTGCTCCTAAGCCCAGGTCGCTTGCATCGGTGTGAATAACAAACTCCCTGTTCAAATCGGGTAGCTGCAGCTGAGCCGTGTTGGCCAGCAATTTCGTGAGGCGACGCAGTGCGGCCTCTTGCTCTTGGCTCCAAGCCCAACGCTCACCATTCCTCAAGAGCTTCGTTAAAGGCGCCTGCACTGCCGCGCAATCTGGAATGAATTGGCGATAAAAATTCACCATCCCCAAAAAGCGCCTCAGCTCACCGACATTGTTCGGCGATGGATAGCTCACTATCGCTTCAAGCTTACCCTTATCCGGCAAAATGCGACCCTCGTCAAGCGTAAATCCCAATAATGTTATTCGGGTCGCCGCTATCTGAGCTTTGTTTGGGTTCAAAGTGATGCCCGCAGACCTCAGCCGTTCTAGAACGTCTCTCAAGTGGCGCACGTGCTCTTCGAACGTTTTCGAGTAAACCACTATGTCGTCTAGATATGCGAGTGCGTGCTGCCACTTTGCATCTCCCAAAACACGGTCCATTAGCCTCTGATACGTAGCGGGAGCGCCCACCAAGCCAAACGACATTCTCCTGAATTGGAAAAGTCCTCTGTGGCACGTGAAAGCTGACTTCTCTTTATCCCGCTCGTCCATCTCAACCTGAAAATATCCGCGGCTAGCATCGAGCGTTGTGAAGTACTTCGCCCCGCCTAGATTGGATACTAACGATGAAATGGAGGGAAGAGGATACGCGTCCTTCTTCGTAATTTCATTCAGCCTGCGGTAGTCTACACAAAGGCGATACGTATCATCTTTCTTTGGAACTAGAACTACCGGGAAACCCCATGGGCTGTTTGACCTCTCAACTACGCCTGTTTCGATGAGTTCGTCCAAGGCGGCGTCTAGTGCTTTCCGCTTAGCTAAGCTGATTGGTCGGGGATTGCATTTCCAAGGGCGTGCATCACCCGTGTCAATTCTATGCTTAACCAGCGTAGTGCGGCCGGGACAGTCAGTAAACATCGCGTCATATTCGTACAACAGCGACGACAGCTGCGCTCGTTCCCCCTCTAGTAGGCTCTGTGCCTGTACCAAAAGCGGGTGCACTGCCCTTTCCTGCAGCGCAGCACATTGCTCCGGCGGGGCGTTTACTCGCTTTCTCGGCGCGCTTTCCTCCTCGCGTACTCGCGCCTCTCCCTGCGATTGGCATGCTTTTGTCAATGCGGAGGCCTTCGAGAAAAGCTTCAGCGCGTCTCCGTCGCGCTCTCGGTAACCACCGTTTGCAATGTCAATGACAATACCCGACTTAGCGAGGAAGTCTCGACCCAGGATTAGAGACATTGACAGCCCTGGAAGATGCACGAAACGTTGTCGCCTCACGCGTCTGTCCCAGCGGATCACTAGCCTAGCCGCGCCGCTCGATTGTGCTGTGCCCGTAGCTAGACGGAAGATGGTGTTGCTTTGCCTCAAGCGGATGTTGTTCTCGCGGAGATGGTGCAACACATCGTCACCGAATAAAGAAGCGCTTGCCCCAGTATCCAAAAGTGCTACGAACTTTTTCCGAGCTATCGTTAACTCGATTAGCGGCGCGGGCGAGTCTACGGCATCACCTGCGCGACAGACCGACGGTGCAAGTGATCCGAACGCATCGGTAGGATTACTAATCGCCGCGCGGGGTCCCATGTGGATCACCGGCGGCGCCGTCCGTTTCCCGAACCGCGCGTTTGCTCCTGACCCGGCGTGCGGTCGCATTCGCGAGCGATGTGCCCTGGCGCGCCGCACCGATAGCAAGGACCGCGGACACCACGCCGGTTCGCTCGTAACTCGCCTCGATCAGGTGGTCCTCGCTCTGGATTGCGCCGCTCGTTAGGCCTCGCGTCAACCACGTGCTCCTGCCTTGGAATGTCACGCGCAGGGGCGGCGTGTGCCGTACGGAGCGCGTAAGCGTAGGGGTCTAAAGCGCGGTTTGACAGCTCCCAACCGCGTGACACGTGCTCATCAGCGTACGATGCTGATGCGTTACCCCTAAACGCTTCTGAAGTCACTGCGCCGCCGTTCCATGCACAGCGAGGCTCGATTGACTGCGCGGCGGGCGGAGGGGGGCGATACGAACGCGCTGCGAGGATGTCCCCTTGTATGCGCTTCGCCTCGGTGGCGAGCTCTTCGAGGTCTGCGAACCTGCATCCCCTGAAGTGCGCCGCGAAAGTCGGGTGCGCCTGTCGGGTAACACGCTCGACCTTTTCCGCGTTGGTGGCGTGAGGGTTCGCGAGACGATACAATTCGTCCATCGCCCGTACGTATTCCAGCAAGGATTCGTCCGGATGCTGGGTGCGCAGCTCCAACTCCCTCCGCAAACGCCACTCATAATTAGCCGGTAGGAATTCGCCGCGAAAGCTTTCGCGGAACTCTTCTACCGTACGGGCGCGATGTCCGGTTAGTCGGAACCACCGAGCCGCTTGCTCCGTGAGCGACACCGGGACCACGCGCTCGAGAAGTTCGGCATCAGAAAGACCCGTCGCCTGCTGATAATGGAGCAACCGGTCGAGATACTCGTTGGCGCTCTTGCAGTCGTGGTAACCCGTGTAGGTCGGAACGTCTACCTTGACACGTGGTCGCACATTTTGCACGGGGGCCTGCGCTGTGTTCTGCAGGGCGCTCGCGAGGCTTTGCATAACTGACAGCGCATTCTGTAAGAGTACCTCGCTCGAGGGCAAACTGTTGCCCGAAGACTCGCCTATAGTTGAGGCGCGTGTCGTAACTTGTGGCGGCGCCTCTCTGTTCGCGTCGCGAGATGCCGGAGCGCCATGCGGGCCGCTCTCCGTCGTAGGCCTACTCTCTGCTAACGCGGTCTCTGCACCCTCCTGATCATCCCGCGTGAAACGACCAAGCTCTACGCTGTCGGAAAGTCCTAACAGTACCCCCGCGTTAGCCAAAGGATCGCCACTCTGCGACGCGACATCCGACAACATTGACAAATCTTGGAATTCCGACATGCCTATTATCCTACGTGTGGAAGAGCGCCCTGGCACTTGCTCGCGTCCACAGAACTAGCCGCGTTGCCAAATTCGTTACGTTGGGCGCCAGATGTTGGGGGGACCGTCCTATGTACGGCTGACGCAGAAGCCTATAGCTAATGTTTCAGCCGCACACAGTCGTTCCGTGCACGGTTAACGTCCCCCAACCGTAGCTTGCCTCATTGCAGCTACTACTACGGGTTCGGGCGAATAAGGCAACTGGCCAGATCAACAACAAACACTTTATTGCTAAGCGTTAGCAATCGCGCGTCACTGTCGCGGGGAGATACTACAGATAACAAAGGTGTTGACGCTTACACCTCGGTCGTGGACGTCCTCGGCTCGCAGGAGGGGTTGCGGGTTCGTCCTCCTGGGATGGTCGCTGGTGTCAGAGAGCGAGCGCCCGTTTGCCCGCTCGTTTTGTTCCCCGACCCGATTTCCCTTTCCCTGACGAGAATGGCACCTTTCCTCGCTGAGGGAGAGGGGAACCTGTTCCTGGCGCCGGGAAAGGGGGGGGGAATCGCACGCGCCGGCCGTGGGGGAAGGGGTCCCCGCAACCAGGCGCGTGCGCTGCCCTAAAAGGGAAAGGGAGGCTGGGCGCACCTGCTCCCCACAATGTAAATTCAACAGATCGATCTCCCATAAACTTGACTACACCCCTAGTAATAAAAGAGATCATAGCATTCTTTAGTTCTTGATTATCTGCATTGTCACTGTGACAATCATCTTATATTTCACTGTTTGTCAGAACTTCATTCATGCACCTTATCACACCCTCTGCTACACTGCAATATCACCCTATAATGCTATGGATAAAAACAAAGGGTATAAGCATACATGCACACAAAATGAATTGGTCAACAAATCGATTACAACTCTTGTTTCGCTATTTCACTTGAGGGCCTTGAATTCCAGTACACAGCCCATTAACTGCATCGCCGGCTTTGGTAACTATAAGTGAATTGCACTTATTAAAAAAGGTTTTACTTGAAGGTCTCACTTTTTTAAAGTCCTCTCTTAGAACACCTGCAAATATTAGTTACATGTAAAGCAGTGCAATCAATTGCTCATTCAGTAGTGTTTGTTCCTTAGCATACAGCAAGTTTTCAGTTGATATGAGAGAGTATTTTCAACATGTAGTCAGCTTCATGTGTGTAGCTCAGGTGCTCAATTGCATGTGTGCACTTTAATCATCCACTTGTGTTTACCTCTTCTGGCGAATTCACTGTTTTGTCTCTGCTTTTCCTTTCCTGTTATATTCTTATAGGGCTACACATGATTAAACAGATGATCAAACGAGTAAATAATGAATCTAAAGTACAATTGTTCTTCACATCCAACTCTGAACTGCCTTGAACCCAAGCAGAAAGCAGAAATGGCAAGAAATTCCCACATAAAGACTCTGCTTTTCAAGGTGCAGAGTCTTCTTAAAAGGCCTGCAGAAGCAGGTCTGACACTGTCCCACCCACCTGCGGCTGCCTTGCTGACGGGGCTGCTGAGCTTGATCTTCTTCTGAAGGTCTTCGGCTACAAAGCTGACCATGTCGCCCTCGTATGTGAGCGTCCCAGCAAGTTCGGACAGTCTCGTGCCGCCGGCAACTCCGTGAGCGTGCCGCTGGAGTGGCGAGTCTTCAAACACCTCCTCGGCACTCATCATGGACGAGCCAGGGCTGGTGATTTGGCTGTCCGTCATCGCAGAGGCGGCAAGACGGCTACTTTGGTGCGGCTTGGACGCCTTGACGCCCAGGCTCTGAGGTCTGAAAGATAACCCCGTTAGGTTAATATGACCAGGCACACAGCCACAACTACACAACTACACTGCTGATGTCATAATTTTAATTACTTTCAGAAAATGCAAACAGGGAACCAAAATCAATGTTGCTAGGCAACAACCTGTGTTGCCTTGATTGTACATGCTATATTAATGCATGTGCGTGGCCACCCATAACTGCCATCACTGACACTGATGTCATGCATGCATGCTTGGCATGTGGCTGGGCAAGCCAGGGCCTGTGTGAGTAGTAGCTCAGAGGAGCCCGAGGGAGCTGTCAGGGTACCTTTTTGCTTACCTGTCCAGCGTTGTCTACGAGCTTCTCAGTTGGCTGTCAGCTCCAAAGCCTGAGCCCACATGATTGATGATTGATTGATATGTGGGGTTTAACGTCCCAAAACCACCATATGATTATGAGAGACGCCGTAGTGGAGGGCTCCGGAAATTTTGACCACCTGGGGTTCTTTAACGTGCACCCAAATCTGAGCACACGGGCCTACAACATTTCCGCCTCCATCGGAAATGCAGCCGTCGCAGCCGGGATTCGAACCCAAAAAAGCATGAGCCCACAATACGAAGGCTTATAATGTGTGTGTGTGTGTGCGTGCGTGCGTGCGTGCGTGTGTGTGTGTGTGTGTGTGTGTGTGTGTGTGTGTGTTGCGCGCGCGTGTGTGTGTTGCGCGCGCGTGTGTGTGTTGCGCGCGCGCGTGTGTGCGTCCGCGTGCGTGTGTGTGTGCGTGTTTAGCACTTGACCTGTCACCTTTCTTGAGGCTTGTCTTTTCCCACTTTCTCTGAATGTCAAATGAGCAACCCAAGAGTGACTATGCTATTAACTGCACAATGCAATTTCAATGACAAAACTTGGCAGGCTCGAGCACTGACATTTCTGAACAGTTCTAAGCTTGTCCATGTAAGCTGGGTATGACACTGAGCTCTGACATGAGTATGCCGGTTTGACAGAAGTCATTCGAAATATATTGGCATGAACAGAGTGCAAATATTCGTGAATGTCAAACAGGCACCATTCACTATCACTGTGTATTGCTTTGCTTTGATTCCTAGCTCTGAAAAGCAGCAAGACGCTTTGGAATTCTTGCAGGCACAGCTTACTAGCACAGATTTTTATGGGGAATATTTTATTTGTGTCTGGCATCCCCAGCATGGTGCTTTATTTTCATATGCTCTTTCAACCTTTGCTTATACGAATACTGTAGGCATTCATTAAGCACATCTACTTTCCTCATACATGTTCATCATGAGTGGTGATGATGATATATGGTGTTTTTTGGAGCAAGGGCCATTTGTTGGCTAAAGAGCGCCAGTTCATCTTACTAAATATATGGACGACGATTGTGATAAGCGGCTGTATAAGGGCCATAAAATTCCTCGCGATAAGGCGGGTAAGAATATACAAGTAATAAAATCATGACCATGCCGTGAAAGGTGTATGTGGTGTGAATAGATGACAAAAGTTGGTGATAATAAAAGACGATGGTGGATATTTATGGCATTAGCACAAGTGCCTCACTCGTTCATACCCTTGCGTCCAAGGGCCGTGAGGCAAGTGCTTTCTTGTGTAACCACCGCAACAAAAACGTCTCTAGAGAGGCCGTGCTACGGAATGCCCGGGTATATGATATGAAAATTATGAATTTCTTTTAAAAACGCTAACAATGATTTATGACTAAAAAGCGGTTCCCTACCGACGAACATTGCAGGGTGTAAAGGTTTATGTTGTCGGTAGGGTAATGAAAAATGCCGTTTTCTTAGAGTTTCTAAGTGTTTGCACTGGATTAACATGTGAAGGACTGTTAATGCTTCACCACATCTGTCACACAATGGTGGATCGCCACCAGACAAAAGATATGTATGTGTCGTGTATGTGTGTCCTATCCCGAGTCTCGTTAGTATTACCTCTGTATGACGCGATTTCGATACGGGCAGCCAATGACCAAGGTGTGGCTTAATAACGTGTAGTTTGTTTTGTGGGTGTGTATCCCACTTGCTCTGCCAGTATACCCTGAGGTTTCGTTTGAGAGACGGCTTAAGATCAAGGGCCGGGATTGATATGGGTGTAGGGGCAGTGCTTTTGTGGGCGGATGCAGCGAGCTGATCCGCCCTCACGTTGCCTTGAATCTCACGGTTCCCTGGCACCCAGCACACTACAACATGTTGTTTGAGTGTGTAGAGTGTGCACAAAATGGAGTAAAGTGAGACAAGGACTGGGTTTTTGTGTTCTTTAAGAGTGTGCAGAGCCGTTACCACACTGAGGGAGTCCGTATAAATTACTGCTTTCTGTATTTGTAATTGCTTGATGTGTTTAGCCGCCACAAGTATCGCATAAGCTTCCGCTGTGAAGATACTTGTGCCTGGATGTAGAGGGCCAGCATCCGAAAAGGATGGGCCGACAGCAGCGTAGGACACAGAGGAGTTAGACTTGGAGGCATCTGTAAAGAACTCAGGACGTGTGTATTTGTGTTGAAGTTCCAGGAAGTATGTTCGAATATGGGCAATAGGCGCATGTTTTGTAACTTCTAGAAAAGACACATCGCAGTCTTTAGTCTGCCATTGCCACGGTGACAGGTATGCTACAGGAGCCATTAAACTGTGTTCAAGTGAGACTCCAGTTTCCTCAGCTAGACTCTTCAGGCGAACTGAGAAGGGCTGCCTCATCGAAGGCCTGTTTTGAAAGAGAATTGAGCTCGACAAACCATTAATAGTAGAGTATGAGGGGTGCTTCTTGTCTGCTTTCACCTTAAGGAAATAAACAAAGGACATGTAAGTTCTCTGCAGATGAAGCGACCACTCATTTGACTCAACATAAAGGCATTCTACGGGGCTGGTGCGAAAAGCACCCGTAGAAAGGCGGATGCCCAAATAGTGCACGGGGTCCAGCATCTTCAAAGCACTTTGAGCCGCAGACTGATAAACAACTGCCCCATAATCTAAGCGGGTGCGAATGAGGCTTCTATATAGGTTCATGAGACATTGCCTGTCACTACCCCACCTAGTACGTGACAACACTTTTAAAACATTCATGGCTTTTAAACATTTTGTTTTTAGATACTTGATGTGCGGTACGAAGGTCAACTTGTTGTCCAAGATTAATCCAAAGAATTTATGCTCCGTATTAACAGACAGATATTGCCCGTTCAGTCGAATGTCAGGTTCCGAGTGCATGCCTCTCTTTCGAGAGTACAAGACACACGTGCTTTTTTGTGGGTTAAGTCGAAATCCGTTTTCATCTGCCCATTTGGAGACCTTGTTTAAACCCAGCTGAACCTGCCGCTCACACATTGCCAAGTTGCATGACTTGAAGCCAAGCTGAACGTCGTCGACATATGTACAATAGAACATATTGTGGGGGATGGACAAGTGCAAGGAATTCATTTTGATAATAAAAAGTGTGCAACTAAGTACACCACCTTGCGGCACGCCTGTTTCCTGGACAAATGTTTGGGAGAGAACACTGCCCACACGGACACGGAATGTCCGGTTTGACAGGTAACTTTCGATTATGTGAAACATTCTTCCGCGCACACCAAGGTGGGACAGGTCTCTTAGAATTCCAAAACGCCATGTTGCATCATAAGCCTTTTCGATATCGACAAACACAGAGAAAAAATATTGTTTATGGACGAAGGCGTCTCTGATCTGTGCCTCGATACGAACAAGGTGGTCTGCGGTGGATCTATTTTCTCGAAACCCGCACTGAAATGGGTCGAGCAAATTGTTTGTTTCAAGCATATGTACAAGTCGGCAGTTTATCATTTTTTCGAAGACTTTGCACAAGCAGCTTGTAAGTGCGATAGGCCTATAACTTGAAGCTAAAGAAGGGTCCTTGCCCTCTTTCAAAATGGGAATAATAATAGCCTCTTTCCAGGAGGTAGAAATAGTGCCAGAAAACCAGATAGCATTGTACAAACAAAGTAAGGTTTTTCGTGTTTCCGCTGGTAGGTTTTTTAACTTTTCATACACCACATGGTCAGAACCTGGGGCAGAAGTACTGCAGGAGTTTGGAGATGTTCGGAGCTCAGCTAGACTGAAAGCTTGGTTATATGCCTCGTATCTAGTGGATTTGTGTTCGAGTTTCTGCTTTTCTATTTTTGTTCTGTATTTTTGGAAAGTGTCAGTATAGTGGGACGAGCTGGATATCCGTTCAAAGTGTGCACCGAAGTTTGCCTGATCTTCCGAGGTATCACCTTGAGTGTTTACGAGTAAAAGTGCGTGTACTTGTTTTCCTGCTATCCTACCGACCATGTTCCAGACTTTAGCCTCCTGTGTGTATTAATTGATCCCTGACAAAAACTTCTGCCAGCTTTCTCTTCTGGCCTGCCGACGCGTTCTCCTGCCTTGAGACTTTATTTTCTTGAAGGTGTCAAGATTTTCGGCTGTTGGTGAGTTCCGAAGCAACCTCCATACCCTTTTCTGTTCCTTTCGCGCATTACGACACTGTGTTCCACCATGGGACGTGTCGTTTGCCGGGCATTCCAGATGTTTGCGGTATGCACCTGGCTGCTGCGTCAGTTAGAAAAGCTGTGAAGTACTGCACAGCTTCATCTATGTTTAACCTACATATGTCTGTCCAACTCAAACGTGTAGTGTTGTGGAACTGTTCCCAGTCTGCTTTGTTTATCAGCCATTTGGAAACATGTAGAGGACATTCATATGTTGTTTGTGAACTCAACACTACAGGAAAATGGTCACTTCCAGATAGATTATTTATGATTTTCCATTTCAGTAGGGGTAGGAGTGAAGGTGATACGATGCTGAGGTCTATAGACGAGTAAGTTTTGTTGGCAACGTTATAGTATGTTGGCTCTTTCCTATTCAACAAACAGGCACCGGAAGAGAAGAGAAATTGTTCAATGAGACGACCTCGTGCATCACAGCGAGAATCGCCCCACAGTCCACTATGTGCATTTAGGTCCCCAAGAAGCAAATAAGGTTCAGGCAGTTCGTCTATTAAAGACTGGAATTCACGTCTTTCAAGACGTTGGTGGGGAGGTACATACAAAGAGCAGATGGTGAAGAGTTTGTTGAAAAGTACCGCTCAAACAGCCACCGCCTCAAGGGATGTCACGAGTGATAAATGTGTACACGCTACTCCTTGGTTAATAATAATGGCTACGCCACCGGATGACGCCACAGCATCATCTCGGTCCTTTCGGTATATGACGTAAGCACGTAAAAAATTTGTATTGGAGGATTTTAGGTGTGTTTCCTGTACACACAGCACTTGAGGTGAGTGTATAAAAGCTCTTGGACGTCGTCGAGGTTTTTAAGCAGGCCTCTGACGTTCCAATGTATAATTTGTGTTTCCATATTGGAAGTAAAGTAGAGCTGTGTGTATGTTAGGGAGTGACTTGTTTAAGCTGAAAGGTCGAGCTCAAGTAACAGGGCTATTATCAGGCCCTGTTATGAGCTTTTTAGTTTTCTTGGCGCGCTCCAGAGAGCCGCGCTGCTCTTTTGGCACAAGGGGTGCCGCCGTATCCATTGCCTCCTCTGAGGCACTGGATGCCCGCTCATGCGAGCTGGTTTTTCGAAGCTTGGGCCTCGCCTGGCGAGGTGAGGCCTTGAGAGCCGAGGACCCTGGAGTCTCTGGTCTCTGTTCAATAGAAGGCGGAGTAGACTCAACTACTGCCGCCTCGGGGGCAGGCGCCACAGCCAATGGCTCGCTCTGCGCAGGCCGAAGGAGTGGCGAGGGCTGGTGCGACACTTCCCCCTGGCGCGCCGCATCAGCATATGTGGGGCCATAAAATGGCGAGACTCTTTTTCTTGCTTCTTTGAATGTAATGTTTTCTTTTATCTTTAAAGTGATGATTTCTTTTTCTTTTTTCCAGAAAGAACAGGAACGTGAGTACGCGGCATGATTACTGCCACAGTTCACACAGTGTGCAGGTGCTTTGCAGTTGTCGGACGCATGGCCCACGACTCCACACAGAGCACAAGTTTTCCGGCCACGACAGCTTTGCGAGCCGTGGCCATATCTCTGACATTGGAAGCAACGGCGGGGGTTGGGAATATATGGCCTCACGGTTGTCCTTGTGTACCCAGTCTGAATGGTTTCCGGCAAATCGCTCGAAGCAAAGGTCAGTACTAAGTGTTTTATTGGGATTTCCTTTTGATCTCTTCTGATCTTAATACGCTGTACGTTTGTCACGTTCTGGCTCTGCCATCCTTCCAGAAGTTCAGCTTCGGTCAGGTCAAGCAAATCTACGTCCGATACGACCCCGCGAGATGAGTTCATGGACCTGTGTGGCGTAATACTGATGGGTGTGTCTCCAAACGTTGTGAGGGTGTTCAGTTTATCGAATTGGTCTTTGTCACGTATCTCAAGAAGTAGATCTCCGCTGGCCATTTTGGTAACCTTGTACCCGGCACCGAGAGTTTCGGTTAAGCACCTAGCCACTATGAAGGGGGATACAGTTCTGGCCTGCTTGTTAGTTTTATCGCAGTGTATAACGTGGAAATGAGGAAAGATTTGTCTTGGCCCGATAAAAAAATTTATATCTTCGGTGCGTACTCGCCTTGAGGAGGCACGATAACTAAGTAAAGGTAATGCTTCGTGCATGCTAATTGTATGTTGTTCAGCAGCGTTGGCGGCCACCCACCACGGAGCCCAACGAGGGGATGCTGCAAGTTTGCGGATGCTGAAAGCTTGCAGACGTCAGCCGTACAACTCTGCTATAGCCCAATGCGCCTAGGCCAAGGTAGGCTATTTGCAGAGGGTTAACCCTTGTTCCCGAGAAAATTGGAAGTAAGCAGAAGAAAGAAGTAGACAGGAAAGCTAAAAAAGTAAGAAAGACGAAGATATAGGGAGAGAGAGAGAGAGGAAAAGGCGACTGCCGATTTCCCCTGGGTGGGTCAGCCCAGGGGTGCCGTCTACGTGAAGCCGGGGCCAAAGGGGTGTGTTGCCTCTGCCGGGGGGGGCCTTAATGGTCCAATCACCCAGCGTCGGCTCAACCCCCAGGATCCCTTTTTCCCCGGACACGGCAAAGCCACGCACGGCTAGGCGTGGGAGGGAGTCGAAACTCCCCCGTTAGCTCGGGTGCGTGGTCATCATGAGTGGTCATCATCTGCTGTGGGAACTGGCTTGCCTGGGTTCTGTGCCTTGGGTGTGGTCGCTTCATCGTGTCTTCTGGGCCTAGTAAAGGTTGCCTTCACCGTTGCATCACAAGTGGTGGAGTGTGCTCTGCGATCTTCCGCCCTCTCCCAGCCCGCTCTACCTTCTGGAGGTGTCCGATAATATGCCTCAGGACGAGCCAACTGACGCTTCTGCTTCTACCTCCACGGCCCCGGCTACCGAGGCCTATCTATCGTGGATTATCACCACGATGGATAGGCGTGAGCCACCACGTGGGTGGCTCACGCACCAGCTTGAGCCACCCACGTTCGCCGGACTTTGAGGTGAAGATGTGGAGGATTGGTTGAACCAGTTCAATTGAGCGTGTTCCACTAACAACTGGGATGATCCTATTAAGCTTTGCCGGGCTTCTTTTTATCTGACAGGCGTAGCGAAAACATGGTTTTTCAATCATGAAATGGACATCACGGACTGGACACGTTTCAAGCAACAGCTTCGCCAAATTTTCGGCACCCCGGTGGTTCGTTCAGCTCTCACGAAGCAGACACTGGATGCGTGCAAGCAACAATGCGGTGAGTCTTACACCTTGTACATAGAGGATGTGCTTGCTCTCTGTCACCGTTTGAGCACGTCCATGTCTGAATCAGAGAGAGTTCGTCATCTATTGAAAGGGATCGGCCCGGTCGCGTTCAATGCCTTGGTCATACAAAACCCGACCACAGTCGCCGACGTTGTTGCCACGTGCCAACGGCTAGAAGAACTTGAGTCCCAACGGTTACTACTGGACAGCGCTGAAAACACCACCATGACTGATGCCTCATTGCGTGCTATGATACGGGCGATTATATGGGAAGAGCTGCAATCTTTCGGCCTCTCAATGACACCGAGTCCACCTCCCACCTTCAACACTCTTTTGCGCGACATTATCAAAGAGGAGTTGGCTCCATGACCGGGCCAGCGTATGTAGACTCTCCGGTACCTCAACTTCAGTCGATGTGCGCAGAAGTCCTCGCTGGTTCACCACTCATTGTACAACCGATGCCCGCACACTTGACGCCTGTCCCACTGGCTTTGATAACTCCAAGTACGCCTAGCCAGCCCTTTCACCCACCATGGCGGCCACCTCGTCCGATATGTTATTACTGCGGCTATCCGGGACACATTGCACGCCTCTGTCGGAAGCGTCAGCAGGACGAGCGCCATAAATTCGACCCCTACGGATGGGATGATGGGACAAGCGGGTCCGCTTTCCAACGTCGTCCTTATGATCTACCGCAACGTCGCTCACTGTCTCCAACTGCGACATCTGAGCCAACCCTTCTTACTGCTCTATTAGACGCCACTCATCATCACCTCTCTGCTGCTCCACGTCTCCATGGTGACCTGTCTCACGATTCACCAACCAACGCCCAGAAAACTAACTTCTGCAGCTTTTGGAGGAAAAGCTGCATCGAACGAAAAGACAAATTTCTCCAGTGCGTCCATATAATACGATATCCGTTTTAATAAAAGGTGTGTACGTGGACGTTTTAATAGACACTGGTGCTTGTTTGTCTATGATTGATTGTTCCTTGTGCTCACGTCTGCGAAAAGTCACCGCCACTTATGATCGACCTACACTGCTCGCTGCTCAAGGGGATGCCATTTGACCTGCCGCTATGTGCACCGCTCGCGTTTTCATAGCTGGCCTTTTTCATTTTGTGCAATTTGTCGTGTTGAGTTCGTGTGCCCACCAGCTTATATTAGGATGGGATTTTCTGTCTATAGCGAACGTTTCCATCTGCTGTCGAGAAAACGTTGTTCATATGATGGAAACTGACTATGCCCTTTATGCGGATGACAAGCCCGTTCGCTTGCTCACTGCGGAAGATACCGAGCTACCACCTGGTCATCAGCGAATAGTTACCATCACTTCTAACGTGATCGACTCTGGTGAAGTGTTTGTCCAACCATCTGCACGCTGTCTTGCAAGAGCTATAGCCCTTGCTTCAGGTATAGCGCGGTTCCACAGTGGCTCCGGACTTCTCTACGCTACAAACCAGACGTCTGAGAAAATTCTCATTCCTAAAGGCACCACAATGGCTTGCATCACCGAATCCCAACCTGTCTCTGTTGTCCCGCTTATGCCAGCGTGTTCTGACCTTCCTTCTATTGGACGTTCATCATGCGTTTATGTTCTTGCTGCGACTATTAGTCCTGAGCTGACCTCTTCACAGACAGATGAGTTGCTTGCCTTGCTACAAAAGCATGGGAGATTTTTTGATGCCCATTCCTCATCTCTGGGACAGACGTCCATTATCACGCATTGTATCCAGACCGATGGCAATTCCATCGTACGACGTCGACCATATTGCGTCTCTTCGTCCGAGCGCGAGGTCATTGAAGAAAATGTAGCCGATATGCTGCAACAAAACATTATATGTCTCTCCGCGAGTCCTTGGTCATCCCCTGTTGTTTTAGTAAGGAAAAAAGATGGCTCCGTGCGATTTTGCATGGACTACAGAGCACTTAATAAGATTACCCGCAAGGATGTTTACCCCAATGCCGAGCATAGTCGATGCTTTGGATTCACTGCAGGGTGCCGAGTACTTCTCAAGCCTAAACCTGCATTCTGGTTACTGGAAAATAGCCATGTACGAGGATGACAAAGAAAAGACAGCGTTTTCAACACCAGATGGGCTGTACGAATTCAATGTCATGCCATTCGGCCTTTGCAATGCTCCAGCAACATACGAGCGGATGATCTACACAGTTTTACGAGGCTTGAAATGAAAGACTTGCTTGTTCTATTTAGACGATATCGTTATTTTCTCGTCAACCTTGCCTAAGCACTTGCAATGACTGGACGAAGTTCTCACGTGCCTTGCAAACGCAGGCCTTCAGCTGAACACCAAGAAGTGCCGTTTTGCTAACAAGACAATTAAAATGTTAGGCCACATCGTAAGCAAGGATGGTATTCGTCCCGATCCAGACAAGATTTCCGCTGTCCAACACTTCCCGCGTACTGAAAAAGCCAAAGATTTGCGCAGTTTCCACGGCCTCGCTTCTTATTATCGCCGATTCATTCGAGACTTCGCCTCAATAGCTTCACCATTGCACAAGTTGCTCGGATCAGGTGTCACCTTTATGTGGTCTCCTGAATGTGAAGTGGCGTTTGCCCAACTGAACTGTGCACTCACATCCGAACCAGTCCTCTGTCATTTCGACGAAACCGTGCCTACGCTCCTGCATACAGACGCTAGTGGTCAAGGCTTTGGTGGAATTCTCCTACAGCGAGACAAATCTTCACGTGAAAAGGTCGTCACATGCGCGAGCCGTGCACTGATCCCTGCCGAAAAGAATTATACCATCACCGAACAGTAGTTCCTAGCGGTCGTATGGTCAATACAAATGTTTCGATCTCCACACCCGCCACTTTACTGTGGTTACGGACTATCACGCCTTGTGCTGGCTCTCGAAGATCAAGAACTTGCCCGGCCGCCTTGGTCCCGGGATTCTTCACTTACAAGAATACGACTTCACGATCACATACAAGTCGGGAAACAAGCATCAAGACGCCGACGCAATTTCGCATTGCCCGCTCTCTTCGGAGCCACTTAACAAACCCGCCACTGCCGCACTCGAGGAGCTTTCGGCCGTCTCTTCCCTACATGTTTCGCCATTAGCTACTGTGGACCCAACTTCTCCAAGCGAGTGTGGTTTGTTTTTATCCCGCCAATGTGCTGACCCTTACTGTCGGCGCATCATGGACTGACTTGACGGGACTTGCTGGCCCCCTAACGCCCGTCTTCGCCGACAGCTGACGCAATTCAAGCTCGACAACCACGTCCTGTAACGTCATATCTACCACCTTGATGGTGAACGCTGGGTGCCCGTTCCACCTCGCTCTCTTCGGGCTCCAGTCCTAAAGACATACCACGACGACATGTCTGCTGGACACATGGGCTTCCAGAAAACGTACAACCGCATAAGGTGTCACTACTACTGGCCGGGCTTGTTCGCCTGTGTCGCGAAGTACGTTGCCTCATGTGCCCTTTGTCAGCGTCGCAAGCTACCTACATCAACTCAAAGTGGACAATTACAACCGCTCCCGTGTCCACTGCAACCATTTGAGGTAGTTGGCGATGACCTGTGTGATCCGCTGCCTATGACTGTCACGAGCAATCGATAGATAGTTACAGCTGTCGACCCCCTGACCCGCTACGTCAAAACAGCTCCCGTGCCTTCTGCATCTGCTTCGGAAGTGGCTGACTTCATCCTTTGAGCAATAATCCTTTGTCACGGAGCTCCTTGTGTAATTCTGAGTGACCGTGGAAGAGTATTTCTTTCAGAACTCATCGAAGAAGAGCTCAAGGCATCCAGCACTACACACAAAACAAGCTCCAGTTATCATCCTCAGATGAACGGGCTGACTGAGCGCTTTCATCGCACACTGTCAGATATGATAGCCATGTATACCGAACCGGACCACAGAAACTGGGACACCATTTTGCCATTTGTCACTTTTGTCGATAATACCTCTGTACAGCTCACAACCGGTTAACTTGCCGTTCTACCTCGTCCACGGTCGCTTCCCCTCTTTTTTCCTTGATGTTTCATTCTTATCTGTGCCTGTGAAACGATGTTCATCCTCAAGTGAAAAATATGTGTCTCGTCTAATTCATAGCCGCCAGCTGGCTCACATCAACACTGAAGCCAAGCAACAGGATCGCAAGCTTGATTATGATGCCTCTCATCGTGCCGTGTCCTTCAGCGCTGGCAACGAAGTCCTCCTTTTTACACACATTCACACTCCTGGCCTGTGCGAGAAGTTTCAATCACGTTTCATTGGCCCCCTACACTGTATTGAAGCAAACGTCTCCTGTCAATTATCGCGTGGCACCCGTTCTTCCAACAGACCGCCGCTGCGGAGCAGCAGAAATAGTCCACGTATCCCGCATGAAGCCTTTCACACGGCATTCCTCTTTGCTTTAAACTGCGGCCAAAAGCTGTAGTCAGGATGACCGCTTTCACGTGGGGAAAAGTAGTGTAGGCATTCATTAAGCACATCTACTTTCTTCAGACATATTCATCATCATGAGTGGTCATCATCTTCATCTGCTGTGGGAACTTGGCTTGCCTGGGTTTTGTGCCTTGGGTGTGGTCGCTTCATCGTGTCTTGTGGGCCTAGTAAAAGTTGCCTTCACCGTTGCATCACAACACATATATCTTCGACTAAATGTTCACAATGTTTTATGTAACCACGGCAACAGGTCTGCTTGAGGAACCACAATGAAGGGGCCAGGATAGTCAGAAGCGCATTGTACATTTCAATGTTTTAGATTGCTGTACTACTTCCTGGAAAATGATGAACAGAATATATGTGTGATAAAGAGAAAAACAAAGGGACTGTAGTCTGCCTCAGGCATTGCTCAGAATCTCATGCTTTCTGTTTGGCATGAAATCATAATGCAGAGCATAACAATAAGTCATTGCAAATGCTACTATCCCTTCGTTGGAAAACCTTACCAACAAATCTTTAGCATCAATGATGCACCTGGCATCTCCAATGACTCCATTAAGCCTCTTCTTTGGAGATAAGTTAGTTTTGAGATGTATTCGTCTGAGAAACCACTAGCGCTTCGTTAGGCTTGGATCCTTCTCAGTGTAATTCTTGCAGAGTGGGTTAGATAGGGATGGATCTTGGTTCACAATTACGGAACAGCACCACAAAATAAGGTAAAATCACAAAGGAACACATGAAACACAGGCACCAAACCCTCAATTAATTTTAGAATAACAATCAGCTGAGTATTTGGTAGGTGTTCATTTTAAGAGTCAGGCCATCCAAACTGGAACACAGGAACTTAGACACAACGCATGAACAGCACCACAAAACAAGATAAAATCACAAAGGAACTCGTGAAACACAGGCACCAAACCCTCAATTGATTTTGGAATAACAATCAGCTGAGTATTTGATAGGTGTTCATTTTAAGAGTCAGGCCGTCCAAACTGGAACACAGGAACTTAGACACAACGCATGAACAGCACCACAAAACAAGATAAAATCACAAAGGAACTCGTGAAACACAGGCACCAAACCCTCAATTGATTTTGGAATAACAATCAGCTGAGTATTTGATAGGTGTTCATTTTAAGAGTCAGGCCGTCCAAACTGGAACACAGGAACTTAGACACAACGCATGAACAGCACCACAAAATAAGATAAAATCACAAAGGAACTCGTGAAACACAGGCACCAAACCCTCAATTGATTTTGGAATAACAATCAGCTGAGTATTTGATAGGTGTTCATTTTAAGAGTCAGGCCGTCCAAACTGGAACACAGGAACTTAGACACAACGCATGAACAGCACCACAAAATAAGATAAAATCACAAAGGAACTCGTGAAACACAGGCACCAAACCCTCAATTGATTTTGGAATAACAATCAGCTGAGTATTTGATAGGTGTTCATTTTAAGAGTCAGGCCGTCCAAACTGGAACACAGGAAAGACAAAACGCATGGACAGCACCACAAAATAAGATAAAATCGCAAAGGAACTCATGAAACACAGGCACCAAACCCTCAATTAATTTTAGAATAACAATCAGCTGAGTATTTGGTAGGTGTTCATTTTAAGAGTCAGGCCGTCCAAACTGGAAGACAGGAACTTAGACACAACGCATCAACTTATTTGTGCATTCCCGTGCACAGATATGTTCGTGGCTTATTATGATGCCTTCAAACATTGATAGCTCTGCTTAAACGAGGTTCATAGACACACAGCTGACTTTGGGGCTTGTGCTACTTCATGATTTTGTCTTACTTTCTGGCATCATTTTTCAATTATGAATCCTCACCAGCAAGCCCAATCGCTAACCTTGGATCGTGCCAGTGCTAATTTGTGCAATTGAATTACGTACTACAGGTGTCTGCAAGAGGAAACAATAGGAATACAAGGCCTGCCACGCAAGTTCGTGTGCCATAATTATGCCTTCAACACATATTCTCTTTGATTTCACTAACTTCTTTTGCTTCATTTTCATGTGTCAATGAACTAATGCCCACGTCCAAATTTACACGTAGTTAACACACATGTAGGGCAACAAACCACACCCTCTTTTTTTTCCTACCTAATTTCGTTACATTTCCTCCCCTTATAGATGACCTTACAGTCAACAGCCTTTTTTCTTCTTTGCCATCGTCCTTGAAAGGAAAGGTGCAAATTTAGACACGACAAAAGAGGGACAACAACCTATAGACTTGTGCCACTACCGACTGATTTACTGGCCTTCACATCTGAGCCTATATATTCCACGTGACATATCTTACATGCACAGGACAGCAGCCACGGCAAAGAAGCATGAGTATAGAGATAACGGAAAGACATTACCATTTTGGAAATACATTCATCAAGCAATGCATGCATAAGTCGCCTTGTCGTCTCAGTTTCATGGTGTCTAAATATACGCCTTTTCTTTCAAGATGCTTCCACTAGCCCCTCAAGAGTCACTGCTTCTATTACCCCCTCCCCCCCTCATCGCACCTTATCTAATTTATTCTAACCTACCTAGCTCTCTTTGACTTCTTGTCCGCGTATCTCGTTTCCTTAAGGACCCTGTGCCTAGGTCAATCACTCAGAGTGGGTGTACCTGCTTATTAAAAAGCGACTCTCAATCCAGTCGGGCGGGTGTCAAAGGTTACACAACCTACAAACTGTGCTCTGTAATATGTACCTGTAGTTTGCACGCGCCGAGGGAGCACCGCCCTCGAGCTCCTCGCGGTTGATCTGGTCGACGAGCTCGTTGATGCCCTGCGTGGCGTCCTGTACCTCGGCCAGGTCAGAAATCTCTCCGGGCAGCAGGTCGTCGTCCTCGTCGTCTCCCTCCTGGTAGATCTCGCTGTACGAGGCCGTCATCGCGTCCGGCATGTCGTCCGACGTGGGCGTGTCGTCGTCGATCGACGGTGACACCGACGGGCTCGGCGCCTCATCGCCGCTCGTCGCACCGTTGGCGTCCGCCTCTTCGGCACGCCGAAGCTTGGACGCGCAGTTGTCGAGGTTCTCCAAGTTCGGAGGCCGGTTCTCGACGCTCATGGTGGATGACCGATACGGCCGCCGTTGCCGTACGTAGCGCGGATACCAGCTAAGAGCACTGCGTACTGCGAGCAACTGTCATTCGCAACAGAATCGCGCACTCGTCTGCACAGAGTGGGGGGCGTCCTCACGAAACCGTTTGACACATTTGGGTTGCTTCCTAAAGAACAGTTCTTGCTCTGCAGCTCACGAAGCAGATAGCTGAGCGAGTAAACTTACAACCTCCTTGACTTAACTGCTGGGCTACAAGAGCGCTTCCACATCCGCGCGCTCTAACATGGAGCCGGTCAGCTGCGGGGTTAGGCAGGAGTTCCGGAGTTTCGTGAGGCGACTGGGAAGCTCGGATGAACACTTCACGCGGAGCACTTGCATGCATTTTGAGACCGATGGGACTCCGGTGAAACTAGTGCCGAGTTATCCCTAGAATAATCCCTTAAAATCCCTGCTGCCCCTGCTTTGGCGAGCGTTGCCCACTGCCGTCGGCGTTGTGCATCATTAGGGATCAGCTGACCATGTCGTCTGCTCAAAGTTAAACTACAGCAGGTTTTCACGCTCACTTTAATCCAAGTGCCAGCTTAAATAATCTGCACGCCATTAAAATAATCTGAGCGCCAAGCTTTTTAATTCATGTACCAAACATTCAATCCAAATGCCAACTCAATTAGGCCGCGTGCCAGTGAATTTAATCCGAGTGCCGCTGTGTTTAATCCAATTGCCAATGAGTAATTCAGGTGCCAGTCAGTTTAATCCATGTACAGAAATCAGAATAAAGGGCGTAAAAACGGCAGTGCAATTTAAATTTAGTTCATACAATATAAAAGACAATAGTCGGAAAGTTGAATAAATCATTATTATTGGTATTCACCGCTAGTATTCGTGACAAAAAAAATTACTGCCGTGGTTCGCTTGAGCCGTGTTTGGAGTGCTTATACTTTGCTATGTACAAGTTTGTAGATGAGTGCTTGGCCCGGGTGGAGTCATTTTAACGGCAACGAAAGAAAAAGCAGTTACATGTTAAAGAATATTTTGTGTTCATCACTATAAAGTTCAAAATTGGATTTATAGCAATACATGACCGGGACAGGTCATGTAATGCAAAGGACAGACTACAGTCATTTGAGAGCCGGAATGCATACCAAGTTATGGAAAACCTGGCCGTGGGCAGTGATGAGTCAAAAACACGTACATGCTAAACAAATTAGGGAGCCCTCACAGCTGCAGAGCGAATTAAAGATAATTTGAAAAGGTTTTTATCCTGCAGTGCACATTAGACGTAAACTCGTGATACTGATGTGGAAAACGGAAGTGATATTTTACATTCGTATTAGTTGTTATCTTTTTATTTAAATAAAATTATGTGTATCCGATGAACGCGTGTTTCAAGCAAACACGCTTCAGCAACACTAGCGTCATCTTTTACATGAAAACAGGAGCATCTCCTTTGATGCTTTTATAAAAAACTTAATTTCACATGAACCCAAATAAATTTAAGTTCAATTTTAAATTGTTATTTCTGATTTCAAGAACGAATGAATATAATCTGTCGGTCTGCGTTGTTCTCACTGGGCTGGGCACACGACGGCGAATGCCTCAACAAATAAGTTGCCAAATGCCGTCTGCTGAGCAGACTACACGAATCTAAGCACATGCGAAGGTGTACACGGCTAGCCAGAATAATACAGTAGCGATGAAGCATACACTAACATGGACTCAAGAGCAAATACATTTAGTGCCCATAAATGCAATTAATACACACTTTTTTATTTTGAAGCTATGACACCAAAACGTTAGGGGGAAAAGCACTGCGCACTTCATTTAATGAGCACTAGCATGTATAGGCGAGGGAAAAGTTCTCCCTGTGACTTCATGTTTACATTATTCTGATATTTACACTTAATAAAACGGCAAACTATGCGTTTTTAGTGCATGGATTGAACTGACTGTCACCTGAATTAATGTCATTGGCAATTAGATTAAACACGGTGGCACTTGGATTAAACTCAGTGGCACGCGGCCTCATTGAGTTGGCACTTGGATTAAATATGTTGGCACTTGGACTAAATGTTTGGCAGATGGAGTAAATGTTTGGCACATGGATTAAATAGCTCGGCGCTCAGATTTTTTCAATGGCGTGCAGACTAAAGTGAGCGAGAAAACCTGTAGTGTTGCGCACTAAGAACTAAATCTTTAACAAGGCCAGGGAAGCCTTGGAGGAGCTGCGTCTAAAATCTCACATATGACAAAAATAATGAAACATCAAATGGAACTTCAGAAAACCAAGTGAATCGTGGTGAAGGGTTATCTCATGTTTCTGTGGGCGAATTAATTAGCACCCTAATTAGCAAGTCCAGCTGCATGGCAAAAGTATTCACAAACAGCGTCATACAATTTCACCAAGTCAAAACGTATGAAATGCAGTTATGAAGCATGGAAACTTGGGCAAGTTGGTAGGGCGTAACTGAATATACGAAGAGCGCAACTTAAAAGTAGTTGGAGTAACTATGGAAGCAAAGTTATCTATCCTTGTTTTTTCGCTTCCTTAGTTACACTGTAACTACCTTTAAGTTGCGCTGTTCGTATATTCAGCATGAAATTTGCAACGAGTGGGTGGTTTAAAGGCATACCCAAAACGAAGTGCTCAGGCCAGTTTCATATAAAAACGTATGAAGCTCTATACGGCTCGGGCATAATTGATTATGATCAGCAGCAACAGCTTTAACAGAGTTGGCGATTGTGCACGTGCGTGTGTTCCCTAGGCTTAAGGACACACAGAAGTCATAAAGTCATAGGTATTTCTGCACACATTGGGTGCTACGTGTCGATTAAAAGAAAAGGTTGTAGAAGGCAGTTTCCTAATAATATAGCTTAATTATATGGTAGTAGGCACTTTTCCACTGTACTTGCAGTATAGGCATTCTTATATAGTTCAAAAGGGCCAATTTACAAACTCACAGACATTCCTTTCCTTGTAGAACAACTGAGGCGTCCACTGAGGAGCGGAGCCAGGCTGCTAGCGATTGAGGAGATATGCGCGAATGGTGCCTGATTGTGCTGCTGCATTCTTGTCTTCCAAGGTGAAGTTCAAGAGTCTCCTCAATTAAACTAATTCTTTGGTGGGGGGTTGTAACTTTATGATAAACCTCAAGTATACAGCTGCATTTTAATATGCTCTTTTATTAGGGTCACTTGATGCCCATGGCGACTATTGAATAAAAATACTGATCAGTGAGAAAGACAGCAGTACTCTCTAATTTAACATCTTCATGCTTATTTTTGATGGAATGCATCCTCAAAAACAATTAGTTCTAATCATTATTGAGTGCACCTTTTTGGAAACAATAAAACAGCACTTTTTTTTTGTCCAAATAATGGTTTGCCCTATCTAAGCCTCCAATCAATAAATACTGACGACATAATCATATAGGATCTCCTTCCCGACGACAGCTACTGTAGTTAACTGTTCACTGCATTCGTGGCAAATTTCCCTGACTTTCTATTACACAGCACCAAAACAACAACATTACAACATTGTTTCCATGGCTGCGTATTCTTTCATCACCACACATCGCTACATTTCTTGGTGCACGCAACATTAGCAGCCATTCCGAGTAGGACAATCAAATTTCAGAACTCACAATTGGCACTGCACAAGGCCGAATGGAACTCAAACATTGCTAAGATAAGAATACGACACACGTCGCTTGGCACTGCTGCAACGCTCACAGAAAGTAAAAAAAAAACTGAATTTATCTCAGCGTGGTACTTTTTATGGTGCATGAAAAGTATGCAGTGTTTTCTTTTGTTTTTTCATGCATATAACGATGTACCGCTTCGATGCCCAGTAAAGAAAATCATGCCTAGTTATTCTTGTTGTGGGATAAGCGTGTTATCCAGGACACCATGGTTTTAGTTGCACACTGAAACACTTTATTCTTAGTACTATACCTGGTTACTTTATCATCTTTAAAAATTACACGAATAATAAATTGAATTTCACCCAAAGTAATGGCCAGTAGCCCCAAGAATAGCAAAAAGATAATCAAAAAAATATCTGAGCACATACAAAAACCTACTCAAGATGAGCTGTAACCCTACGCTTATGGCTGAAGGAAGCTCCTCATAAGAGTGTTCACTGACAGTTATATAAGCAGTGCGGGTGCCACTTGGACCACGAGGGCAGCTAACCCCGAGTGGCCATACAGAACAAAGAAGGCAGGAAAGGGATGCAGTGTGAAACAATCTTTTATTGGTGACTTCAGATTTAGGTGGACATGTGCTCTTCCAATGCCTGGCTCATCCACTGAGGGGCAACGGAGCTGATCTTTTCGATGATGTTGTTCACTTGGAAGCACAGGCCCTGGATTTGCTGGTTCCAGGACGGTAGCACCTCGCGGCCTGTAATGTGGCATGCCGCAGGTCAGGGGTATCGGCACTCAATAATACTCTACACTACCAAAGAAAAGAAAAACACCCAAGTGTATACTTTTTGTGAGCATATTCAACAGATGTCTGCACGCTGGACGAGATCACAGGCCCTGAACATTTTCTGAGGCACAGTGTTACAGCATAAGCTGTTATGAGTGCAAATAAACAGCCGATCTTAATGTTGTCCATCACAGCTACTGCTTACCCTACATTAAGAAAAACAAACCAGGGATTGTGCAGGGCATGAAACCAGGCACTTTTATTCATTCTTATTTATTTATTATTTATTTATTTATTTTCAACACGATGTTGTGGGAGTTGAGGTTCTACCACACAGCCATGCCAGTGCTGAAGCTTCTTCGCTAAAAGGCCCTATGCAGGCACCAAGACCGGTGAAGAATAACGTCAACAGATTGTGTGGCAGATGAGTAAAATAAGCATCACAATGCGAACAGCGTAATGAGTGGTGGGTTCAAAGCTTCAGTCACAAAACGAGCACTTAATTTAGAGCGTAACATTATTTACAGAAAATTCCTGTGCCCAAAAAGCGGTTAAATTAACATACGTCGCTGAATTCAAATGACGGCATGAAATTTCGGCGATGGCAGCGTGTTGCAACAGAGGAAATGAAACACGCGCAACAAAAACACGAGCATCAAAAGACGCCATAAGCGTGCCTCCTCTTCCCTGGAAATGGCTGCCGTTGATGAGCAGTTCCAGATCAAACGCCGGGTGATGTCCAGAACCATCATGAAACGAAGCATGATGCAATGCCGGGCAATGCCACGATCAGTGGAACCGACAAGAAGAATCTTGCCCTTTCCCTAGCTTTAACTGTGCTATGCACCGACAAATCATGTGGAATTTTTGTGGAACCAGTGGCGTGTGGATATAAACAGGTGGTGATGAGTGTTGAGCAGTGAGTGAGTCAGTGAATGAACAATGAAATCCTAAGGTTGTAGCGCAGCTCTGAGCATGAAGAAAAGAAGCCAGCGAAGAAGGGAAACACAAACGACAGGATGAGCATAGTATTTCCCGTCTTCACTGCCTTTTTTTTTTTTCACGCTCAAACAGAGCCGTGCTATAACATTACGATTTCTTCATACGCCAACTCGCCCAGTCTACAGCACTTGTCGAATGAACAATGGTGATGTTGGCAAAATTTTGTTGTTTGATGTGTGATCAGTCGAACTGGAAGAACTGACGCTATCGGAGCTGTGGAAGTTTTGAAGAGTGCTTCCTGGAAGAGAAACAATAGAGTATATTGACTAAGGGAAACAACGACCATCGGCGCTGGAGTTTGCGTCCTTCCTGGAAGAGAAACATTCAATATGTGTTCAAAAAATTGTGGACTGGATAGATACATTTGGTGAATATTCAAGACTAAGTATTCTCAAATATAGTTTGTGATACATAAGACCGCATTTGTGGTGCGAGTTGTTTGTTCGTCCTTATTGCTTTGAAGACCATCTGAGTTTACTACAATTGGCATTGGTTCGGGTTGCTCAATAGTGAACTTTAGGTTTGAAGCGAATAGTGATTTTGATCCAATATCGAATCAAATTTAAATAGCTTTATATCACACGTTGTAGAAGAAAATGGGCATCATTATCATAACCTAACCTGCACAACATACTATATTTATTCAAATCTAGGCTGATAGGTTTTTTCTTTTTTTTTTGCAGATTTTGTTGCATCAAACTCCAGGGTCGGCTTAGATTCGAGGATTTTGAAAAACGTGCCATTTTTCATTGATAAAAGTGGTGCACCACCTAGACGATATTATAGCCGTTCATAGCCAAGCCAACACATACACACGTGAAGCTGCGATTTCGAGCTCAATGGCACCAAACAGGCGGTGTCATTATAGAGCCGTTTATGAAAGGAAAGTTGTCCGAGCCGTGGAGTCATCCAGCGTTCAAGCAGGGCCGAAAAAATGTGCATCACTGGAGGCGCTGCAGTGTGGGACAAAACCCCGGGAACTTTGATTGTGCACTCTTTTAAGAAGCGCGGCATATCCAATGCCCTTGATGCCACAGAGAATTATGCGCTACTTCAAGACTGCGACAAAGAAGTCAGCGATGAGACAAGAAGCGACGGCGACTCGGAATGGGCGTGCGATCGGCAAGCACAGCATTTTCACGATACAAATAACTAGAAGCAGCGTGAAAATAACGATGACTAACACACACAACGAACTAGCGGCTGTATTTTTCCAGAGTTATCTTCATCATGAAGCAACTGTTTTGTTTCATCTTCATGTTCAATAAATGTTTTCTCTTCGTGAAAACTGTCTTTGCCACCCCCCCCCCCCCCCCTCGGGACTTCCGACCTTTGGGGGTTAGCTTGGAACCATGGTTAGCCTAGATTCGGGTAATACGATATATATATTTAAATTGAAACGAGCCTTTAGCAAATATCGTTTTGTTAGTTCAAAAGAAGTGGAAACAATTTAAATAGTAGCAGAATTTGACTTTTGGGAGGATGCAAATGATAACTTGTAAAAGGTGTTACGCTTTAATGTCGTGACAAATGCTGTCATTGGTTTTGATTTAGCTGACATAGGAACTTGCCAGTATCCTTTGGATAAATCAAACTTCAAAAAAATAATTTTTTCATCCATTTTCACAAACAACAAACCGGTTCAAGGAATCAACTCTACGTCGACTTCCAGCGCATCATTTACTTTGCGAAAATTGATGCACAGGCGGTATGCGTTGTTCGGTTTCTTCGCTACAATAAATGAAGAACTGTACAGGGACGTTGACCTTTCGATGACTCCGAGGCATAACATTTCTTCCGTTTATTTTTCTATAGTATCCCTCAGTGCAAAAGGCATAGAATACCGTGGAACTTGGATGGGTGTAGGTGATGTTAAGTTGAGTTTCCACTCAGCAAGATTTGTTCGTCCAGGAACATCAGAAAATGCATCCTTAAATATTTTCAAGAACTCTCTGATTTCTTGTCGTTGACGTGGCGACAGCGTCCCAATGAGTTTGACTTCTACCGAACTATCATTTTGCTTGTTACCGTAGCATGGTATCTGCTCGTTACAAGCTTAGTCTTCAGTGGCAATAAAGGCACAGTTCATGACTTTCAGCCCAGCTGTACTTTCAAAGTATTTTCTTCACATGTTTGTGAGTTTGGCTTTGTTTCCCAAGTCAAGCAGGAAGTCAATGTCATTTTTCTTGAGCTATACTGAACTATATGAACTACACTTAGAGCATACAAGCTGGTATAACAAACTTTCAAACGTCAAGAATGATCAATCGATGTGAGGGTAAAGTGTTCACTTAACCGTGAAGTGGGCCTTTCTGGCAGTGCAATATTTATTTCCAATAATTAGATGTTTTCATGGCTCAGCATCTCTTCACTGCTGTGAAAATCCCTTTACAGGAAGTTACATGTAGATTAATGCTATACATCTATTCGTTCATTTCGAATACTTCGAATAGTTTAAGAGGGAACGTAGCAAAACTATATCTGTTATATATTAGAATAAATTGATAAAATGTGGCACGCTGATGTGATTTGTTATGCGTATATCAATATTTAAATCAGTTTTAAGATAGTTTTTATAGTTCTTGAGTTATGACATTCAATATATCCTAACATCCATCCCCAAAATATTTCATTAATTAGATATATTTGGGTAGCACACATGGTTAAGCATATTCAACAAGGCCCACTGTGCGCCTTAATGCTATTCATTAATTTTTTAAAGTCTAAACTAGCACCAAAAAAAAAAAATGTCTGAGCCATCCGAATCATATTTTCTTATCAACATCTTTTGCAAAAACACAATTATAAAAGATTTTATAATGTGCAGAGAAAAATAAATAGCGTTTCAGCGCTCACCAATGTTTTAGGATCTAAGTGAAATAAACAGAATGATTCTAGATTCATTAGTTATGAAGTAGCACAGGGATGACTAACAGCAACTGCACAAAAAAAGGGAAGCTGAGAAACAGAGCTCAAAGTTTTATTTCATGAAAGTAGTCAATTTTTAACTTTGAAGAACAATAATCCACCTGGGATGCAGTCCTTTGTCTCAGTAGATGCATTTTCTTTTGATTTCAATTTAGTTTTTAACTTCTTCGGAGCGGCAAACTGAATGTGCCATAGCACTCTGAACGCTTATCACAATGTTGAGGGACTCAATACCTTTCTGGGTTCTGCCATGTCGGCACCTTTCCAGAAGTCCCCTTGCCAAAAGGCTCTTGGCAGGAAGCTGCAGCTTGTGTGCAGGCACTGGCTCCCCTGAGGCTGCCGCGGCATTAGACTTGCAGTACGAGTTCACACTTGCGCTCATGGTGTGGCTTTTTATCAGTAGATGTGACGTGATGGAAAATAGCCATGATGGCCATTTACATGGCAGGAACATCCCTGCGATTACTTTTTATGGCACATTCATAATAGTTAGTCCGCTTTTTAAATAGGCCATGTGTCAAGCGGCCTCTTCCACTCATGCTGAGCTCCTGGTCCTTGCTTTTGTTTTAGGGGCGAAGCTCCTTAGGGCATAGGCTAGTCCCACGTTGTCGTAGCCACCTTTTCTAGTTTTTGGAGTGTTCACTAGATGGCGCTGAGGGTACTCTAGTACTAGTTACAAGACACAAGGCAGTTATAACAAGGCAGTTATAAATAACTAGATAACAAGGCAGTTATAAAGTGAGAAAAACAGGTATCCAAGCCTGCAGAGGTAAAACGGGGGCTTAGGCAGAGGTGTCCACCCTTGTTATTCATGATGTACCCACGAGGATTAGAGGCCAAATTAGAGAGAAGTGGACTGGGCTTCAACCTCTCTCTCGTCAAACAAGGAAACCTCATTGAACAGGCACTACCAGCATTGATGTACACAGATGATATAGTCCTAATGGCCGACAACAAGGAAGATTTGCAAAGATTGATGGACATCTGCGGTAATGAGGGAGATAGGTTAGATTTCAGATTCAGTAAGGAAAAATCAGCTGTCATGATTTTTAATGACAATATAGGTATTGAACTTATAATACAGGAGGTCACGCTAGAGATAACAGATAAATACAAATATCTGGGCCGTGCAATGGGGCCGGGTACCTAAGGGACCACGAAATATACGTGACGACCAAAGGTAACAGGAATGCAGCGGTGATGAAAAACAGAGAGGGAACTGTGGAATTACAATAGGTATGATGTTGTGAGAGGAATATGGAAAGGGGTCATGATTCCTGTTCTGACGTTCGGCAATGCGGTCTTGTGCATGAGATCAGAAGTTCAAGCAAGATTAGAAATAAACCAACGTGGAATAGGTAGGCTTGCTTTAGAAGCTCACGGGAATGCACCAAATCAGGGAGTACAAGGTGATATGGGATGATCATCATTTGAGGGCAGGGAAGCTAGCAGCAAGATAAAATTTGAGAAGCGATTGAGAGAAATGGGGGAGGAGCGTTGGGCTAGGAAGGTATTCAGCTACTTGTACATGAAGAATGTCGATACAAAATGGAGAAAGCGAACCAGAAAATTGACTGGTAAATACTTAGAAAACAGCAGGCGGCCAAACCGAAAAGAATTATCGGTTGAGAAGAAGGTGATGGAAGCTGAGACCAATATGTGGAGAATTGGCATGATTAAGAAGTCCGCATTAGAGATTTATCGAAGTTTTAAGCAGGAAATGGCAAGGAAAAAATCTATGATAATACTCGGGGTAGTTCTCTACTGTTTGAGGCCAGGATGGGAGTATTGCGAACCAAGACATATCGGGCCAAATACGAAGGGGTAGACACGGTATGCAGGGCGTGTGGAGAGGAAGAGGAAACTGCCGAACACTTGATAATGTTCTGTAAAGGGCTTCACCCTATAGTTCAGGATGATGGCGCAGAATTTTTCAAAGCACGGGGGTTTTGGGACAGGGAGGGCAAAATAGACTTTAAGCGGGTAGAATTAACTAGAAGGAGGTCATCTGATTGGTGGCTAAAGTCAAGGCATGAGTGAAAATTAAACCCTTCACTGCAAAGTACGAGTCCTCAGCCTCACTACTTAAAGGGCAAAAAAAAATAAATCTAGTTTTTGGTTCACTAAGTATTACGGCTTGATGACTTCAGCCACCGCCCGATGTAAAGGGTACAGCCATATCAATCAATCCATCCATCCATCCATCCACTATGATTGCGAACTAGATGGCACTCACTGCGTTGGAGACGCATGCTCGAGTCTGAGATGAGATGGTTAAATGGCGCATTTGGGCTCAAATCTGATTGGATGTAGGTGCATTGCTCTGGTTTAATTTGATAACGCTGGAGTCTCACCTCACCTCGAATATCATTGGATCTGGGCACTGTTCGAGATCGTTCAATGCGATGGGAGACTTCGAGGTGTCTCTCTATTGGCGGCCTTCCTCTTTCTCTGGTAGTCTGCGCGCTTAGAGTATGAACAGAAAGGCAGCTGATCAGTGGGCTCGGAAAGCTGCCGCAGTGCGCCCTCGTCGACAGGACCCAGAGGCGAGAGCTTGAGAAGCCGAAGCAGCACGGAATCGCAGGCAAACGGATCCTGAGCTGAGACCCCGAAAAGCGGCGATGAAATGCGTGCACAGGCATGTGGATCCCGATGCAACGTGGGAAGCCGTGGCCAAGCGTCTTAAGTGATCACAGCCCAAAAGCGCAGACACACACATCAAGCAGGACTTTCTAGATCGCAGTTTCGGCCACAGCTGCAAGTTTTGCATTCGCTTGTGGTTCGGTTTACCAATGAACCTTCCAAAGCTCCGCCACTCATCATCATTTACCCCGTGGATACACTGAAATTTTTTTCAACTGGGTTTTGTAAAACTGTGCTCCTTCTTTTTTACATGGTTTACACATTCTTGATTTTGTATGAGTTTGAAGCCATACTCTGTATTCTCACTGTGGGCAGTATAGGTGCGGCTATCACCGTTGCAAGGTATACTACGTAGCAGAGCTGGCGTTCTTGGAGCGACCGCTCAAACATTGTCTTTGCCGCAATAGTTTCCATCTGCCCTGCATTTGCTTCTGTGTTCTTTTGGCACTGTGGTTCTCGTTTCTCATACCACTCCCTGTATCCATTATCTTGAGGTTTTGGTCCCAGAACACAGCCATTCTAGAAGTTGGAGAGAACACAGAAGTCCAAGACCAGACCAGAGTACAACTCGATGACACAGCCAACACCAATGTGGCTTGTATGGTCCTTTGTCATCAATGTGCCATTGTAAATGACATTAATACTCCCTGGCGCACATCCACTGTCCCCATATATCTGATGCACCTTCTCTGAACTTGCAGCCTCTATTGCTGCTGCAGCAGATGCAGTGGCAGGGTGGCTACGCTTGCAGTGCAGCCTTTGGTGCTTGTGATGCAGTCCCCTATGGGAAATGTTCGTGCGCAAAAATATATTGTTCAGTGCAGTTTGATTTTTGCCTTTTGACTGCACAGCTCTCGCAGCACGAATATTCACCTCAAATGGGTTGACATGCTGACAACCAGATACCTTTGAGATGACCACTCTTTACTTATTATTCCACAGTTGTCACATAGCACTTCCAATTTAGTAGTTGCGAGCCCAAGAAAAACGTCCAGTTCCAAAACGAACTGAGGCTCTTCCACAGCAGTGGCAGCAAAATACGGACAGCAGCTTTTTCATCACTTTGTGTGCTACAAAAAAAAATGATGCCTCAGGAACAATATCATCGTCACTTTAGCCATCATTTAGAAGTTCAAATTTCTTATTGTGACCGGGGTAGCAGACATTGCACAAAAAGCGTTCGCCTGCGTTTCTTCTCGTCAAGCAATCAGTAAGAGTTGGAGCTGAAATCTCCTGCTGAATACTCGACGCGGGAACATCTACAATTGCTGATGCCACATTGCCGTCGCTCGTACTAGCACGGTCACCACTGCTCGTGGACGCGTCAACACCGCACGTGGTGTCAACAGATACCAGAAGCGCGCCACCCTTTCCACTTTGCTTCCAACAACGGCCGCTGCAGGCATATCAGCCGACGTAGGGTGCGAGGCTATTCGCCATGCACTCGTGTGTTCAAACTCGTATTGCTCACAATGGCACATCAATCAACAATTCGCGTGTACTCTGTTGTGGACAGCTTGCTCATCATGAATGCCGAGATGGCGGAAAGGCGGCCACAAGAACGTTGCCATATTGGGAAGTTTTCCTACGGGTCGTTTTATTTGAAGAAATTCCAACGTCTTCGACATGAGCTGGCACAATTCTGGTGAGTCTTTCGATGCAGCAGTAAGGTGCTTCTTCAGTTTTGGGTAGTACATCAATACAAGGGGCAGCGTACTACTTTGTCCTACACAAGCTTTTCACTAGCCTCCTTGCAAGGCTACAAGAATCAGTCAACATGGCCGTATTCACATTTATTTATTTATTTATTTACAGGTACCTCAAAGACCCCAATGAGTGGGGTTTTACATGAGGGGTGTTGAAGCACGAAAATTACACAACTGATCAACAAACATAGAAAAAAGAAAACAAAAACTGCACGAGCGTATCACGAAAGGGTATCAAGCACGCTCTGTTAATAAAAAGCATACAATGCCAACCAACGAAGCATACAACCGAAGCATAAAAAGCATACAAAGCCAACCAGCGAAGCAGATAACACCACTAAGGATAATCGCATACATGACACAAAAATAATCAGTACATAAATTTTTCAACGGCAGCTTTGAACTGAGTCGGGTTTGTTTTGGTGACGACACTTTCAGGAAGGCTGTTCCATTCGATGGCTGTCAGAACAGGAAATGAATTTAGATAGGCGGTCGTGCGTGCACGAGGTGGGTATACTGCTTTTGGGTGGTTGAGGCGGTTCGATTGGTGGTGAGCAGTTTTTATGTGGAGGCTTTCGCATGATAACGAGTTGTAGAATTTGTGGAAGAGGCAAAATCGTGCTACTGTACGTCGTGTTTTGAGACTTGGCAATTTAGCTTTACGTTTAAGAAGTGTTACGCTTGTGTGGTATGAATAATCGGAGAAGATGAATCTGGCCGCACGGTTCTGAACGGATTCAAGGATGGTACTTGAGTTAGCTTGTGGTAAGTCCCAGACTGCACATGCGAATTCCAGCTTTGGGCGAACAAGCGCTTCGTAGGCCAATAATTTAACTGTGGTCGGAGCCAGGTTAATGTTACGTCGGAGGAAGCCCAGCGCGCGATTCGCGTCACTGGTAATGCGATTTATGTGGGATGACCATGTAAGGTCATGAGAAATAAGAAGACCTAGATATTTAATGGACAAGACAGGAAATATAGTAGATTTCCCTTTGAATCCAGGAGGTTCTCTTTTGCATCGTACTGAGTTACCATGGACTTGATCATAGTGAGCTTTAAATTCCACCAACTCTTAGCACGTGTCACTTCAGTTTGGCACAGATGCCTTAGACCATGCAGTGCATAATAATTGCGTGTGCTCGAAGGCCCGACTTCGGCCTTTAAATAAGCGGGCCTGAGTCCAGCCTGGCCTGCAGCTTCAAACTCGGGCCCAGCTCAGGCTCGAAATTTCAAGCCCGAGCCCGGCCCGGGCCCATTAGAAAACGCTTTGGATGGCCCGGCCCAGCCTTTCGGGCTGGCTCGGACCCGTGCAGTGCTCTAGCCCATGAGTGCAACAGCCGAAATACAATTTGGAGTAATCATTGAAGCAGCAAAATGTTACTTTTGGAGCAGTAAAATCCAAATGTGAAAAAGGTTATGGGAAAAAAAATCATATATTTTTTTTATCACGAATTAATAAAATTTGGAGCAGTATAAATAAGAAAACTTACATTTTGAAGAAAAATATATATAAACCATGCAACATCACCTAAATTGTGCAGTGTGAACATGAGCACTTCTATTTCAATGTAAGTAGTATTTAGAACCACCCTACTGAGCAAACAATGATGAAGTCAATATTAGCATTTACTGCACGTGTAAAATCATTTGACAGATTCAGCGAATTTATATATGAATCTGCCAAACTCGCGAACTTGAAATTCATTCATTCATTCATTCATTTTATTACCTCAAAGGTCCCGGTTTGGGATATTACATGAGGGAGTGGGTATTACAAAGGCTAACAATATAATGGTAGTTATGATGGGATAGTTTCGATGAGCCATTTAAATGCTTGGGTGTCGATGATGGTGGTGACTTCGGTGGGCAGATTCGTAAAACGGAGGAGTAGGAGTGACAAAAAAAAACTGACGCACAATTTAGTATTATTTTTTTTTGAAGCAGGAATGTCATACACTGTTCCATACGATTGCCAGTAGCTTATTCAGATATCAGTAATTATACTGGTACTTGGAATTATGCGGCGCGCAAGCACGTGATTAACCTATCAAAATGTGCAGTGTCCCATAAATAGCGCTAAATTCCCAATTTCAATACACTTTTCCGCTGGGCACCGATGCACTGCGGCAAAGGTGGCTTAAGGAGCATTCTCTGCACGGGTTAGAACCAAAGCCAAGAAATTTTCTGGTCGCTACGCCTCCCCCTCACTCCCAACTGTTTTTTCTTCTTTCACCAAGGGGGGGGGGGGAGGGGAGTTAGGTGCTGCTTTGTAACCCTTGAAAATAGCGTTCGACTAGGTAAAGTAACAACAGTGTGCACCCACTGGCCCGGCAACGGTACCAGATATCTATCGCTAGGACTGTGGGCGAACGACGCAACTTTAAAAAAAAGATGTTTTGTGTGCCACTTGTCAGGCATGTTTGCTGGAAATGCCAACGTTTGCGGCGCCTCAAGCTTGGTAATGCAAAAATAAATGCGACATATGCTTCCAGCTTTAGTTCCTAAAAGTCATAGCCCCGCTCCCAGGCTAGGAAATTCACATTTCCCGTGAAGCTTTGGTGGCTACAGCAACGCATTTTTGTCTTGAAATTCTGTCGTCCCGCCATTTTTTTGCTACGATTAACAGACCGATGGACACACAGCATTGTTACGTTATCTGGCCATATTTTCAGTACATTATAGGCACTATAGTTGGGGTCTGAGCCCTTTCATGAATGGAGAAAAGTGTAGGTGGCCAACGTGGCCTGCATTTCTCACCGAAATCAGTGCACCTGAAAAAGTTTTGAGGCTGGCTGGGCATTTTGGCACAGTGTGGCGTAATTTCAGGAAATTTCACGGTTTTTGGCACAGCTCGGCGCAACAATCGTAAATTGTAATAAATTGGCGCAACTGTTGCACCCCTGCTAGTGTGCATTGCCTTGAATTCGAAGTGGCTACCCTGTTACATCACAAATTATGGTGTAGTGGGTACAGTGCAACTTTACTTGCTATAGTCGCCTTAAGAGAGGCCTTTAGAGGAGCCACTCCTCCAGCTTACGCTGCGACTGTGCTAAGTGTTCCACACAGACCCGGTGCTTCCTAAAAAACTTGACTCTCTGACCTCAAGCCTGTGCAACTGCAGGGATAGATTCCACATTCCTTTTATCTCTGAATGCACTTACTTTCAAAATGGACGATAGAATCAATCTGGTCAATGTAACCATTCATCCGGCCTTCAGTGATCATCTGCGAGGCTATTTTCTCTGCCTGAAATAGAAGAACATGAGAGACGCTGAAAGCGAGAACACTACAGTGAAACAGTTAACCAATTTGTGCAAACAAACTATTCTTCCAGGAAAAGCTGTACATGTGTTACACTGTTACCGCAAGCTATTTATCAGGCGAGAAAATGAAGGCACAGCTTTGAGACCTTGGAAAATGATTCTAAAGTTGGTTTTGTGAAAAAAAAGAAAAGGCAAATCTTGTCATTTCCCATATTTGAGTGAAGGATGAGGAGTGAGACGAAAGGCAGGGATGTTACCCGGTATGCACAGAGGGAAGGGAGATTGAAAGAAGAGTAAGGAAAGAGAGGGGCAGCATACACGTCACAGCAGCTCATGCAAGTTTATTTTATAAATCACTTGAATTCTCAGCGACATTTCAGGATGACTGCAGAATAGTTTCCAGTGTGATCACAATGTTTTAGAAACAAAGAACACATGATGTGCTACCTTACCAGTTTATTTCGCCTCTCTATGGAAGCAACCTTCAAAAACACAAAAAGGCTGTAAACAGCCCCAAAATATTTATATTCTAAGAATTTGTCACTGTAGATAATTTAAACTAAGGATGAGAATATGGCATGAATATTGAATTTTTGTATTTGCACTTTTTTAGAAGATGATTTACATCGCTTTCTAAAGCATTGTTATGCAGTTTATGGGATCTCGATATGGGGAGAGTGCTCCATGCTCTTGGAGTGCATGGACACAGTAGACGCGATCAAAACAAATCAAACAACACACATTTCTTTAACTCCTTTTAAATAAACAGTATCATCAGTCGAATTATTATAACTTCAATTGTTATCAACACGCTAAACAACCTTACACAATATCACACAACACTCAACATGACAAACACCAGGCGGCGTCGCCAACGCTTGATCACCACGATGGCCCACAGCAGACAACCCGCGATGCTGTCTACTGCAAACCGCCGCAAGAGCCAACCGCTCGCTCCAACTGCCACACACCAAAAAGCTGCTTTTTTCTCGTGTGCCGCCACCCACGCTTGTCGCTAGATGTCGCCACCAGTGCTACCATTCTAACAACTATGATGATGATGGTGGTGGTGATAAACGCTCGCAAGCAAAACGCCACCTACCGCTCAGTAGGTGTGAACTTGAAATGCGGCCTATGTGCGAGACACGTGCGCAATGTGGCGGCGCAAACAACTTTACAGGGAGTGTCAGCACCCTTACAAGTTGAAATACAGTGACTCGAATCGAGGTCCCATGCACAATATCTGTGTTCTTCGATAGCTCAACTATTTTTCCCATTTTATATGCTGTTATGACTGGCAGAGCAAGGACATAGGCCTGCAAGAGGCAGTCATCGGTAAGCCCTGCTAACACGGTCCGCGTCCTGCAGCAACGCGAGAGGCATCCGTGTGCGCCACATCGAACGCGCATTGGCGTCGCTGAGACGCGCAGTCGACGTTGGACAACAAGCGCATGCACGAACGAAAGTATAAAAAGCGTGTCGAGTGTTCCCTGAGTGCTCTCTCTCTGGCCTTCGCTTTGGCCTGTCATGCCAAGTAAAGGCGCGTCTGCTAGCCTAGTTTGTCAAGCTCTGTAAATATGAAAATAAATTGTCTGTCCCTCGTGTGAGCAAAAAGCCTCCCAAGAGTTCCTCCTGTCCCGGCACCTGGGGGTCCACCTGAGCCCAACTCCTTGGTCACATCAACTGATTGGCAGCGGCGGGATCCGGCTGTGTTCTTTCATGGTGCCGATCCTGGTGAGTGCTCACTTTTCGTAGAGATTCTACCAGGTGTTCTGATTAGATGGTGATGTCTTTCCAAAGGGGTAGATTGGTTGCTGCTTTGTGAAGGCAGTGTTTATTGAGGTACCTTCACAGCAGCCTGAGCAACGGAAGTCTGCACGGGGTGACCACAGAGTTGAAAAAGTAAAAAAAAAACGGATTTGGAGCTTTTGTGTGAGGTGCTGGGTATTGACGTGGCGAGGATACACAAGAACTGCATTTAATACAGGCAATTAAGGATTTCGGCGTTGATGAGGAGAGGCTTTGTGATGGTTGGGAGGTCGTATAGGCCAGGCGTAAGAAAGCCGAAAAACTAGAGCAGCTTGCTCTTGCAAGATACACCACCAGGCATAAAGAGGAAGCAGCAGCTCATGAAAGAGAAATGGAGCGATTGAGGCTTGAGCTTTGCAGTGTCTTGGCGAAACATGCCGGTGGTCAGGGTACATTGGATGCTGAGGTTCATGATTGACCAGGCGCAATAAACATAGAACACATGACTGAGCAAGCTGGTGAGTGCCACATCCGTTGCCAGTTGGAGATGACAGGCGTCCTAAGCATGACAGAATGTCAACAAGACCCAGTCGTAAAGGAAGGCCTTTCTCGGCTTGGGGCAGATGTGGTATCTCCGACTGAGCAGGGAGAGTGCGCAGATGCACTCGCTAAACCAGAAAGCCACCCGGAGGGGCTATCATCAGTAGATAGCGACGTGGATAGGCAGGATTGTCGTAATGAGACATTGAGTGGTATAGACAGTCCCGTGGATAGTAAGGTGTCATTGAGAAGTTTTAGTGAGAATCAAGAGTTATCATACATATAGCTATTGTTATGACTGCCAGGGCAAGGGCATAGCCCTGCAAGAGGCAGTCATTGGTGAGCCCTGCTAACCCAGTCCGCGTCCTGCAGCAACGCAAAAGGCGTCCGTACGCTGAGTGCTTTCTTTCTCTCTCTCTGGCCTTCGCTTTGGCCTGTCATACCATGTAGAGGCGCGTCTGCTCGCCTAGTTTGTCAAGCTTTGCAAATATGTAAATAAATTGCCTGTCCTTTGTGTGAGCGAGAAGTTTCCCAAGAGTTCCTCCTGTCCTGGCAGCTAGGGGTCTGCATGGGCCTAACTCCTCAGTCACATCAATGTGAAGCAGCTCTTTGGCTAATCTGTGTATCGCTGTCCGTTCCTGTCTCCATGCCAGCACGCCGCACCGCATTCCCCTTGCCGCAGTTGTTGGAACGATGCTAAGTAGGTCAAGTCGCAGATGCGCGTTGGCTCACTCTCTCCCTCACCCACAGCAGCTGCCGGCTCCTCGCAACATCCCTAGGTGATGTGGCTCCTCCGCCTGCTCACAACACACCTCTCTCCCTTCAACTTCTCTACCACCCGCATCGCTCGACCGCATGTCAAGTGGAAACACTTTTTCGGCTCGTTTATTGGCAATGAAACTTACAACAAATCCAACCCGCCTCCCATGTCTTTGCATTTCCAAAAAACGTTTACTGAAGTAAATGCTACACAGAGTTTCGCTTCAAACCATTCTTCCAGCACCCGTGTTGATGCCCTTTCCAGCCGGGTCAACGGCGTGCCCACCGCTGCTGCTTCGCATTCCATCATGGTTCCCTTGGGGGAGATGGTCCATAATTTTTTCTGACAGAAAACCGAAGAGCTGAATTGTGGTAACGCACATTTCACGCAGATGTGGGTGCCCATTCAACAAGTAGTCGAAGCAAAATATGCGAACGCTTCTCTGTTGCCTAGGCCATCGCTCCCCCACCTTAACACAGCTCCATTTTTTTTCTTCTACCATTTTCTTTTCGTTAACTGTGCATCCTCTCTCCCTGGCTGATCCACCTCTGCAGAAAAGCATGCAGCAGCCAAATTAAAACTGAACCAGTCTTTCTTCCTGGGGGACTGCACAATAAGCTATATGCGCATATAGAGGAACTTCCATAGAAAGGCAAACAGGAGTCAGAAAAAAAATCACATCATAGTTGGTCCTGCGCAGTTATGTTACAAATAATCTGGTAGTTGGCAACCAAATAAAAGCAAAGGAGACACTCGCCTTAGACGAAGGAATTTCAAGCAGGGCACCCAGCTCTTCAAAAGTGATGTTGTTGTACAGTTTGCTGGCCGACAACAAATTGTGCTCCACGACAGCTCTGTCCAGTATTGTGCTTCCTGCAGAGGAGGGTGAACGAGGTTTAAGTCGAAGCAACACGACAGAGCCTATATAGAAAAGACGGCGCTCTGCCCTAGACACATATAATGTGGTACATTTCTACACTGATACCACTAGGATCTTCGTACGCACGAGTTTGGTGACTGTACAAGGCAAAACAGCACGCCATTGTCAGTAATGCACAGTGATTTCTAATAATGAACATGTCCCACAACTCATCTGTAATGGCCGAAGCCATGGTGGAGTACAAAGAACCAAGGTGATTTAAAATTTGGGAGCAATGGAGTTCATTGCCAACTTACAGTGACACCTGACCTTCAGGGCATTTTCAGTTCCTCTACCTCAGGTGCATCAAAATGAATGAACGACAGCGTCTTACGAAGAGCTGAGACAGGAACTTATGGGTCCCATAAATTGCACAAATTCAGATGAACGAAAGAAGGGGAACATTTATTTTATAGGCTCGCTTTTATAACAGAACCAAATGAATTTAACAGGTTATTAGACAGGGGTGAGCTTAGAGAACAGTTTTGTTGTGTTTAACTGTAGCATATTAATTTGATAAAATGAAATGTATTGGACAAGAAAACACCAATTAAATTGATGAGATACAGACCAACAGAGCAGGTGATGTTTTGTCAGCTTCAATTTGTATCAAGTTACATAAGTCACAACTAGCACACTGCAGCTAAACACAACAAAAAACACCTTTTACGCCTTTCCCTAGCCTAATGGTCTGTTGAACTCATTTTGTTCAGCAAGACTTTAGCAAGCTCTGACATCAACTTCACTCATGTCAAGATTTTTGCATCCATGAGTAGTTATTGACCCCCTAATAGCGATTCGCGGCCAAAAACACAACTGAGGGATGAATAACTATCAGTTTTATTGATTTCTACCACCGGCATCTAGCACGATTTAAAATGGCAGGGGTAGACTAGGGTCCAGCCAACCCAAGTCGCAAGTGTCGATTAAGGTTTATTACAATGGTTTGGAGCTTGAAATCACTGCGATTCATAATGGAGCTTGAAATCACTGTGATTCATAACGTAGTGAATTGTTTTTGCATTGATTGACCCATTACAGAACAGTGGCTCCAAAATAGACTATTCCAAGCAGCAACTAGAAAGTTTCCAAGGATGTGTGCTTCGGCCATGCTCACTCATGTCTCAATTTGCTATTTTGGGGAGTTCTGGTGTGCACAACATTCCGGTGTATGCAAAAGGATCTATGGAACATCGGTATACGAAATATAATAGAATATGCTCTCCATTTGCCGGATTTTTCTTTAAGCCTCCAGATGACCCCACCTATCTGGCCTCTCACGGTTACGGAGGCAGTAACGGTTGCGGACGCAAAAAGGCTTACGGACGAACTAAGATTCCCCGTTGACAATACCTGCGTGTTACTTGCTAGCGATGATATCTATACGCCACTCCACTTTGACAGGTTGTGGTCATGTTGGCATGTAACATTTGTGCAATGAAAAGACGTGCTCACTGTGCTTTTTCCGTGTTTCCAATCAGACAACTTCAGCTCACAACGGTTCCGCGACATGCTAACGAGCGCACATTAAAGTATGCTCTTTTCTTTCGGCTTTCTTTAATAGATTGTTTGCATCTCATGATTTCACCAAATTATTCAAAACAGTGCTACAAAGATCAGACATGAAGAGTGACAGCATTTTCAGGCATCGGCGCTACCATAAGAACCCTCGGATCGTAGGCGTCATAGCTACTAGCACATTATCACTCAGGATGGTATGAGTAGAATGTATCACGTCGTACACATAGCATCAGTGTCAATGTAGCAGGGCACTCAATATTCTGTTGAGCTTTTGTACGCTGTTTGTCGTACGAAATAAATAAACTTCTATGGGACGGACGCCACTCAAATTTCGCCAAGAGAACCTATGCATACCGAGCAATAGAAAGAAGGGCACATCTCTGTCAGTGCCCCTTTCAAATGGTACTTTAGGTTCCATTGAGGCAGCTTTTAAGCAAATGAAAATGCCATATTTGAATGGATACAGTATAATTTCGTTACAACAGACATTCAGGCACTACTGACTAATTAGCATCGTTATGCCAATCTCCCTAATTGTTCTATTGATTGAGATTTGTTTATGATAGATTCTGGTACAATGAACATTCAGCTCTAATTGATTAAAATGTGAGGCCAGCAAGGTGGTCAGGACTCCTTTACCGCAGATTTTTCTTCCACGGACATCATAAATCTAATACCTTGAAACTTCAAACATTGCTGTGCATACTATCGGAACGGGAACAGCGCGCCATGGATATCGATGTCCTGATCAAAGAATGAAGGCCATCGACCTCTGGTTTGTTAATGATCCCTTACGCCTAGCTACAGTGAAACACAGAAGATAGAGAAATAAAAAGGACACCGAGTTTGTTTGCCCTTGTGTTTCGGGGCCCTGACTCGCGAAATTGCTCATGGCTGCCACCGCTTCTCCGAGCGGTCACTGCATGGCGAGCTCAGCTGGGGGGGTAGACTGTCAATGCACAAAAAGCCCATCCACGATTCTTATGAGCAAGCAGGCAATGTAATTTGATGCTTTCAATAAAGCCCGTTATGCACTCTTTGCTTTCGTGTGCCCGCTAATGCAATAATCTGGCTGCGGCAGTTCGAAGTGGAGTTGTGCTTAGCCCAGACTTCAAGCAGAGAGCTCGGCTACAATGTGCATGGCTGCAGTGCCCGACGTTTCAAAGCATGCCACGCTCAATCGCGAGTACAAAAAGTTGTCCCACGGTAGTCTTCGTCACAAGGTTCAAACCTCTAATAGTGGGTTCAACAACTCAACAGAGCTGATGCGAGACGCACATCTGCGATGTTCGCAATGAATGCAGTTCGCTATCATAATTTGATGACTGAACTTTCGCATGCAGCGGCCCTAACTTAAGCGTAATTGTATTCTAAGTAATTTTCGATCAGTGAATACAGTACAAGCGTGAAAACATCACTAAGTAGTGCAATTTTATACAGCCGTGATCTTGCGATGCACAAGGAGCAGACGATGCTATCCTGGAGCGAGCATAGGACCAATGAAAGCAGCCACTCGGAGGCCTTGAAATTGGATTTCAAACATCTCTTTTTTGTACACTTGTATCTGAATAGAAGAGCTGGCTGAAACGAACATTTTGAACACGAAATTCTCTTTATGAAATACTTTTACGACGTGCCCAAAATAGTGGTGCCTAGTTGTGCTATAGCGGAGCTGTAATTTTCTGAAAAATGCTCTTTGTAATTGGAGAATCGAAGTGAGGGTATTATGCTCATTTAATTTAGAAGTGGAGCTTCGCAGAAGTGCAGATTTTCTCTGAATAGGTGTACTCACCTATTCAGAGACACACCCCTCCACTGCAGTAAAATCCCTTTCACAGGGGGTCACAATAGTTTTTATATGTTTGCCTGTTCATTCCAAATGCTTCGAAATTTCCTATAACTGCAATGTGAAGAGACGAGAATTTGAATGCATTATCTTTATTGGAATATTCAAAGTGATATTTGCACAAGTCTAATATTTTGGAATCGGATAGAAAAGAGCTACAGAAATTAAAAATGTGAATTTCAAAATATGTTATGGCTCGAATGACAAAAATCCGCTTATGACTTGTAATTCTCTTCAGTTATAAGAGACCCATTCCGTGTTTACATTAAAGTCTATTGTAACAATAATTGAATCTTACATACTCGTTTTACAGTACACAAAAATCCTCTTGACTATGGAGGTCCGTTGTAATGAGGTTATACTGTATAGGCATACCACTGGGAAATTTCCACCATCAAATATCACATTGAATGCCTTCATCCCTGAAAGCCCGAGGGGACTTATGGTCTGCATACAATTCTGGTAATTTTTTTTTTAGGGTGACCGTAGTGTATAACCATTATTCTTTGTGGGCTTCCTTTCAGGCCACCTTCGAAAAAAGTTGCAAAAGAGCGAGTGCTTGTGGTTCCTTTTGCTTTCTGTAAGCAACTTCTTGAGATTCTTGCATGATCTTGTGCTGCATGTACAGCAGAATCATAAATTCTCTTTTTAAAGCAACAAATAAGTGTTTCAGAGAGCATTTTACCAAATTTCTGATTCTTTTAGATTTTGCTAAGAGGGTGTTCCCACCCACAATGTTCAACACACCATCGGCAATTGTGGCCTTTTGGTGCGACTGCAAGAGGGCTGAGAAGTCTTCCAGCTCACTTTTCCTGATGATGCGATCCAGATACCTGCAGCAATATAATTAAAAAAGCATGAGGAAACTCAAGCTAGGTCAGGACCATGTGGCAACGATTTGCAACAATTTTCTAGCAGCCAAACATGACGATAACAGTGGTGTGGCACTATCCAAACCCATGATTGTGTAACGGTATGCAACAAATGGGCACATAGCACAGACTTAGCGATACATAATGGACAAACAGAAAAAAAAAAAAGAAGACTTCATAGAAACTTGAACCAGCACTGAGGTTTCCTTATTTTATTTGGATTTAGAAACACATAAGGACACAGAATAATTAGGGAGGGAGCAGGCTAACAATCTCTACTAAAGATCAGTGATATATACAAGAAAACCGGGAAGGAACTTTATCTGAAAAAGGAAAACAGGCACCTCAGCAGTTTTTACAGGCGAGGCTTTAAGTGCAGGGCTCTATTTGCCTTAGCCCCACGCCATACTTGACCCAATAGCATGAGTTGCAACCCGAGTCCGCGCTGACAATTTGTGCCTCTCACTGCTTTGTACTACTAGGCATGAGAGATCTAAAGAGCCGAGTCTCTCCACACACACACATACATGCGCACCGTGATATGCGATGAAGCATCTGCCTATTTCCGTGCCGCACATGGCCAGGTAAAGTGTTGGACGTATGGCATGTAATTTGACCTAAAGATGAGAAAATGTTCACTCTATGGTAGTATACAACTTCAAGTGAGGCCCTACTTACATGATCAAAATGTGACCACCGATTTCTTTCACTAATAAAAAAGTGCTACCCCTGAGAAGGACAGTCATGTCCCGGCCGATCATGAGCTGCGTGATGCAGGCTACCGTGCATCCGCCTTCGGGGAGGAAGTTTATTTATTTATTTTTTACATACTGCAGCCTCAATTAGACTATTGCAGGAGTGAGAAAAAAAACAAGAACAAATCAACAGTTATCAACAGGCTTCCATAAGTTCATGAAGGGGTAGTGAACGAACACTTCTGGGCAGCTATTTCCAGGCTTCTATAATTAAGGGGGGACATGGTGTCTGGAGATATTTTCTGTATTAGTGGACCAAACATTATGAAAATATACATGCTTATGTAATTTCTCCTGCTGATTTCAAATATGCACAAATTTTCATTGTAGGTCAATTAATTTAGAAAATACACAATGCTGCCACTCTATTGTTTTTGGAGACAATAGAAAAGAAAGTGCTTATCAAAAAGTAAATATTATCGCATAGCTAGACAGTGAAATTAGCAATAAGTGCAATGCTGCAAGCAGATTTCAAATTAAAGAAAAACTAGTGATTCTGCAGATGATGAAAGTTGAGGAGTCGTGTCATGGCTATCACATACAAAGAAATTTATTACCTTCTAAATTTATATGGGCAGCAAATAGAGATTCTGCTCTCAGCACTTTGTAATACACAAATTGGGCTTTACGTTAATGAAAAAATTATTGCTCTAGCTGTTCTAAATTGCAAGATATCAACCCGACAAACTATTAAAGTCACTAAAAAGCTTGTTTTCAGAAAACTGAGAAAAACAAATAAAACTCATTAATTTACATAACTGCACTTGAAAATGCTCAGTATGCACCGGGCATGTAGTCCTTTTGACTATGAGTACCTGTGTGGCGCTTTTTCAAGGACTGGTGCATGTTTTCCATTGCTTGTTGCTTCTTGACTGATGCTGCCATGCGCCGTCGATCCTTTTCAGCCATGCGGCTGCGGCTTTGCCAGCTGAGGTTTAGGCTCAGCTCTTTCATAATGTCTTCTGATGCTTTTTTATTGCCTGCATTGAACTTGAGCACTGCTTCTGCTGAAGCTGCCTCCACCGTGAATAGTGAAGGATGTCGCTCGTTTGGTGCCAGCGCCCAGATCATTGAATGCAGGCATTCATTGTTATTTTGGGTTTTCCCTCACTGGCATAGTTGCAACAGCTTTCTATCTGACAAGCACTCATAAATGGGAAGTAAGGCTTGGCAGACATGTGGAGGCAGCTTTCGACGATGTTTGGGAATGGGCTCCCCCTTGGCCTTTGCCGCATTTAGTTTGCACCAGGAAATAGGACCAGGTGGGCACACAGTGTGGTTTGCCACATCATCATTGGATGTGATGTGATGATAAGTGGCCATCACTGCTGTGTGCCTAGCATCAACATCACCACTGTGTGTCTTCAAAGCCCACCCATAATGATTGGTGAGCTTGGAGATCAGGACTCCTGTCAAGCGGCCCTTTCCCCCAAGACTCTCAAGGCCAGGGACTTAGTGTTTTGCAATCAAGTTGCGCAAGGCAGTGCCCATACACTTTTGGACATAAGTAATGCAGTCTTCTTTTTCCACAGGGATATACCCATAAACCTTATCTTCTTCTAGCGCAAAGTAACTGCGGCTGTCCCCGTCGCAAAGCACGGTGTTGTAGCGCAGGCTGTGCCACTCAAGTTACCTCCTGAAGAGGATGAGGGCAGCCTCAACCTCCATTTCCTCAGCCTTCTTGTCACTGTTTTCATGACACTGGTCATGTCCCTTCCACGCTGCATAAGAAGGGTCACCTTCCTTTGGCCTCAACTCGCATCCAGCAGAAAAGTTGCTCAAAACGACGACGTCAAGCACCAGCCCGCTGAACAATTCAATGACGGTGCCGAGACCGATATGCGACGAATGACCGCGAGTCATCTATGACCCATCAAACGACACCGCGATGTTTCCCATGTGGCCTATATTAGGTTCGGCGTAAAGTTCACGAACCAACCGCGTGCAGTCGCTCGTCAAATTGCGCGCAGCACGATCGGCCGCGGGTGTCAACTTCGTCTTCATGTAGTGTTGCCACGTTTTTGTGTGGATTCTCGGCTGCGGCGGCTGCATTTCCGATGGAGGCGGAAATGTTGTAGGCCCGTGTACTCAGATTTGGGTGCACGTTAAAGAACCCCAGGTGGTCAAAATTTCCAGAGCCCTCCACTACGGCGTCTCTCATAATCAAATGGTGGTTTTGGGACGTTAAACCCCACAAATCAATCAAATCAATCAACGTTTTTGTATGAAGACCCCGACGGCTGATGCTCGTCAACAAGAACACATCATTCAGCGTGGTCTGTCTGTTCCCCGTTGCCTGCATGGGATGCGCGGCCAAAATGTTTTATGCGTTCATCGCTACGTATGCACGGCGAGCTCCACAATGACGCAGTCTCCCCACAGGTCGAACACACAAAACGCAACTTCACGGCGAGTCCGAATTCCCAGTCATCGCGGACAATGTGCAGTTCTCCGTTGCATGCCTTGCACTTTGCAAATGCAACAAAGTGCTGTTCACTGTGTCCAAATCTATAATTGTGAACGTGGTTCCATCAGGCGGTCGAGCTGCTTCGTCGGGACCGTCAACCACGAATGCGTGTTGCCGCTCCGTCCCTGCAGGGAACGACAGCTCCGACAACTTATCTTCGGCTTTAGCTCGTTCCTCTTTCAAGTCAGATTGCTGCCGATAGATAGCATCTAGATGCACGCGACTGCTGCTCGAAGTGACGGACTTTGCACAGGCTACGTGACAACTGATGTGGTAGCTAGGCCTTCCGTGGTAGCTCCGACGACTTCGCCATAGGACACGGACAGTGTAGCGTCTCGGGGGTTTTGCTGTATCACGGAGCACTTCTTGAAATTCGCTACTAGCGTCCTTCGCACCTTTTTTCGCACCAAACTTGTGCCACATGCGGAATTTGCGCTCAGGATTTGACATCGTGAAACTTCTCCCCTGACATTTAGGCAAAATGGCACGCATGGACGCGCGCCTCAATAACTGGAGCAGACGAAGCCAGGAGCCTCCACCAATAGGGAGGCAAGCTCAAGTCACGTGCACGAAGTAGCGAATAGGAAGGCGTTCCGATACTTCTTTTTGTCGCTCATTTTACAAGCTGCCGATGGTTGAATTGGACCCATTCTGGCGGGAATTGGAAGGCGAAAGATGGTTCTCTCAAATGAGACTAAGCGGGCCGCGCTGGCACACATGAAAGGGCAGAAGCGCGTCACGAAAAATGTGCGATTTCAATGTCGATTTCGGCTCATATTTAGCTGGAAAGCACCATGTAAAGGGTCTTAGCAGCTAAAATAATGATATTATAGGCATGAAATTCACCATATAAGTGCACTAGTAGCTGTAGATTTAAAAAATGCAATAAAAAATAACTTTTTTTGCGATTTTTCGGTCTTCACAACGCCGTGTCCCCCCTTAAAGGGCAAAAGCTGTATTTGTACATGTCAGTGTGGGTGAAAAAAAATTGCAATGTTAAGAGCATGGTCACTCCTCGTAGACAAATATTTGGAAAACTTCAGATATGATTCGAGAGTGCTGAAGAGAGAGGAACTGATTAAATTGATTAGAAATTTTAGGCTGTCAACATGGAGACGTTTCGCAAGTGTAGTGAGACTTAGATGGGGAAGAAAATTCATTGAAGAAAAATCCCTGTCATATCTCTTGCATACAAACCTCACAGCCATTTTTTGAACGGCTTCCAGTTTATTGATGTCACATTTCTTAGGGGGTTCCAAACCATACTACCACTTTAGAAAATGTGTCAAATAAGTGTTTTGTAGGTAAGCAGTTCGGTTTCTTGAGGAGCAAGATGGGAGCGTACGATGTAAATAACCTAAACTCTTAAGGGCCTTGTTGGATGTGAAAACAATAAGTTTGGACCATGATAAATTATGTGTCGTAAAGATACGAAGGTACTTAAACTTGGACCCCCTGTACAAACTAACACTGTTGAAACCATATTCAAATGTAAACGGGCATTAACGTCTGAAAAATGATGTAATGACCGATTTGGAGAAGTTAATATTCATTTGCCACGATTTGGGCCAGCTACAAAAATGAAAAAAATAAATTGCTAAAAACGGTATGATCCAGTGGAGATTTAACAGTATAATAGAGGACGCAGTCATCTGCGAAAAGGCATATTTTAACAAGTGTGCAAGGATAGGTCATAAATATAAAACAGGAATACGAGGGGTCCTAGCACTGTACCCTGGGGAACTCCTGATAAAAGTGACATCGAAGGCGAGTTGGCAGAGTTGAAGTACACATATTGTGAACGCTGCAAAAGAAAGTCAGATATTCGTACAACCAATCATGCATTCTTTAGTACGACAAACAATTTGTGCAATAATTTAGGATGTGATACAGTGTCAAAGGCATTGGCAAAATCAATGAATAGGGTATAAACCTGATCACTTACGTCTAAAGAGCTGCTGATGCCATGAACGAATTTTGTCAGTTGAGTAATGGTGCTAAGGCCACGCCTGAAACCGTGCTGGAAAGTACTCAAAATAGTTTGTTTCAAAGAATACCGTGATGTGTTTGATGATAATAAGCTCTAGCATTTTACAAGAATGTGCTGTTAAAGCGATGGGTCTATAATTGCATGACAATTAAACATTACATGATTTAAATACACGAAGAATGGAAGCATGTTTCCACGACAAAGAAAGTGTCACTGACGAGAGAAATTTTTAAAAAATAATTGTCAGGTATCTGCTACACTAAAGAGCGTATCTAACAAGGAAAGCTGTCGGTGTGCCATCAAGACTGCATGATTTCTTGGTGTCTAAGTTTAAAATGAGATTGAGTACCCCTCAAGTGAGATTGACACATAGTTGATTCCAAGATGAGATTCAGCATGGAAAGCAGGAATGTCCGAGTTGCCAGTCGTAAAGACTGAGCGGAAGTACACGTGAAGGCTGAAGTGATTATCTCCGGATCAGAAACCGCAACATTCTTAACTGTCGTGTCCAATAAAAAACCAGATGGTAGGATAGCCTTGCAGAATATACAGGAATTTTTTTTCATTAGCTTCGGCAAGGTAACCTTGTAATAATGTTCTTTAGCGATCTTCATTTTAGCAGATAGTTCTCTTTTGGCACTAGCAAACTGTTGAACCTCTGTCGAGTCACCAGAGTGCTTTGATCGGCGCAGTCTGGCCACACGACATGATAAATACATGATGTCCCTAGTCATTCAGGGTATTTCAGTGTTCATTTTTTTTGTTTTCTGTGGATTGAAATGATTGATACACTTACTTACAAGGCCTTCGAAAAAAGTAGATAATATTCTGATATCACTGGTAGTGCTTCTTACCCAAATTCTTGAATTGAGTCACAAAAGGCTTCTGCTCAATCATCAGCATGGTTAAAATCAGGAAACGTGCAGTAAGTGTAATGCCATTTTAGGATGGTACCCGGAATAAAGAACAATACAGCGTTATGATCGGATATGCCACTAATGATATCACGTTCAAGACCGGACATAGCCAAGGATGTAGTGAGGAAAACCAGATCAAGGACAGCACCATTACGAGTTGATTCCTCGGCAATTTGGTGAAGGCCACATGACAATGAAATGTTAAGCAGCTCTCTTCCTATGGATACCTTGTGTCCACTGACCGTCATAGATGACTAGTCTATAGCAGGAGCATTAAAATCACCCATGCAAATAATGTAAGATGCTGAAGTATGTGAAGGCGCTGACACCCCCTGTAAAGTTGTTTGCGCCGTGTGGCGCACGTGTCTCGCCCAAAAGCCGCATTTCGGGTTACAGCTACAGGATGGTAGGTGGCATTGATTGCCACTGTCATCATCATCATGGTTGTGAAAGTGGTAGCGCCGGTGGTGACCCCTGGCATAAAGCAAGTCTTGGTGGCGGGCCAGAGTTGAGCGAGGCTCTTCTGCGCGTGGCGGTTGCTGCGAACGGTTGTCTAGCGTGGGTCCTCAGCGCGTGGCTCCACGGGCTTGCGCGCCGGGAGGGCGCACGTGGTAAGTCAAGCGTTGGCGACGCCGCCATGGGTGTGTTTGCCATCTTTTGGAGTGTATGGAAATTGTGTGTAAGGATGTCTTAGCGTGTTGATAACGACTGATGTATCATTCGGCGGACGATATCGTCGTTGTAAATTAGTTAAATAAATGTATGTTGTTGGTTTGTACCGACCGTGTCTACTGCGTCCCTTCACTCTAAGAGCGTGGCGGGAGCCTTGCTCGCCAATCGGAGACACCACAAGTAACATAGCTTTGTAGAAATTGGTTAATGTTGTGTCAGAACAAGGCGGGCGGTAAAAGATCCCGATAAACAAGGACATGTTTTCTAAGTGAACCTTGCACCACAAGGACTCAGTATATGGTGGTGCAGCAAAGCATAGAAAAGTCGAGGTGAAACAGAAAGAATAGGGCAACACCACCGCCTCTTCCCCCCTCTCCGTCTTTCTGAACCACCTTGTGGCCAGGGAGAGCTATTTTAGAATCATAGACTCTATCGTGCAGCCAAGTCTCAGCAACGCTGATAATGTGTGGGGCATAACAGCAGGCCTGGGAAAGAAATTTGGAATAATTACTGATAACACATTTGGCAATGGTAATTATTATGGAAAGTTTATTGTGAGTGCTCTTTCGTCAAGAAGATGTTGGCCCAGAAGTTTATTCAACGATTTCAGTTAAACCAGTGGATGATCTGACGAGAGTATAGAATGAACTGTCCCAGTTATATCGCACCTTGTCAATGAATACATGACCAAAGTGAAGTTGCACAGATGAGCCGTTGTCCCTGTGACAGGCGGATGCCTTTCACAGCTTCATGAATATTGCGAACTTGGAGAGAGAAGTCTTCTGAAACTTGAAATGCCACTGAAGTCTAAAGTAGTACCCAACTACACACAATCTGATGATGATGTGTGGCGCTTTGTGGCGCAAGGGCCAATTGATGGCCAAAGAGCGCCATTTCGATGAGTAGAGATGCGGACAATGATATGTTGCGTGGCTGTATAGGGGCCTTAAAATTCCTCGCGATAATGCGGGTAAAAACATAAGTATTAAGATCATGACAGTGGCGTGATATAAATAGTAAAAAGGGTGACAAAGGTTTTGATAATAAAAACATGTAAAAATATTTGGCACTAGCACAAGTGCCTCATCAGCGCCCTTGTGTCCAAGGGCTGCGAGGCAAGTGCTTTTAAATGTAGTCACTGCAGCAGCAACCTCTCTTGAGAGGTCACGCTACGCAATGCCTGGGTATATTACATGATAAAAACCGACATCTCTTAAAAAAGCTAGCAATGATTTATGGGTGAAAAGTGGTTCCCTACCGACAAACGTTGCAGGGTGTAATGGTATATGTTGTCGGTAGGGTAATGAAAAGTGTTGTCTTCTTAGAGTGTCTAATTGTTTACATTGGATTAAAACGCGAAGAACTGTTAATGCCTCACCACATTTGTCACACAATGGTGGATCGCCACCGGACAAAAGATGTGTGTGTGTCGTGTATGTGTGTCCTATCCTGAGTCTTGTTAGTGTTACCTCTGTTAGACGTGATTTTGATACTGGTGGCCAATGGCCAAGGTGTGGCTTGATAACGTGTAGCTTGTTTTGTGTGTGTCTATCCCAATTGCTCTGCCAGTAGTCCCTGAGCTTTCGTTTGAGAGACGGCTCAAGATCAAGGGGCGGGATCGATATGGGTGTAGTGGCACTGATTTCGTGGACGGATGCAGCAAGCTGATCCGCCATCACATTGCCTTGAATCTCGCGGTGCCCTGGCACCCAGCACACTACAACATGTTGGTTGAGTGTAGAGTGTGCATAAAATAGAGTAAAGTGAGACGAGGACAGGGTTTTTTTTTGTTTTTTAAGACTGTGTAGAGCCGTTACCACACTGAGGGAGTGTGTAAAAATTACTGCTTTTTGTATTTGTAATTGTTTGATGTGTTTAGCTGCCACAAGTATCGCGTAAGCTTCCACTGTGAAGATACTTGTGCCTGGATGTAGAGGGCCAGCATCCGAAAAGGAAGGGCCACCAGCAGCGTAGGACACAGAGGAGTTGGACTTAGAGGCATCTGTAAGGAACTCAGGACGTGTGTATTTGTGTTGAAGTTCCAGGAAGTATGTTCGGATATGGGCAATAGGCGCATGTTTTGTAACTTCTAGGAAAGACACATCGCAGTCTACAGTCTGCCACTGCAACGGTGGCGGGTATGCTACAGGAGCCATTAAACTGTGTTCAAGTGACACTCCAGTGTTCTCAGCTAGACCCTTCAGGCGAACTGAGAAGGGCTGCCTCATTGAAGGCCTGTTTTGAAACAGAATGGAGCTCGACAAATCAATAATAGTAGAGTATGAGGGGTGCTTCTTGTCTGCTTTCACCTTAAGAAAGATGAAGCGACCACTCATTTGACTCAACGTAAAGGCTTTCTACGGGGCTGGTGCGAAAAGCACCCGTAGAAAGGCGGATGCCCAAATGGTGCACGGGGTCCAGCATCTTCAAAGCACTTTGAGCCGCAGACTGATAAACAACTGCCCCATAATCTAAGCGGGTGCGAATGAGGCTTCTATATAGGTTCATGAGACATTGCCTGTCACTACCCCACCTAGTACGTGACAACACTTTTAAAACATTCATGGCTTTTAAACATTGTTTTTAAATACTTGATGTGCGGTACGAAGGTCAACTTGTTGTCCAAGATTAAGCCTAAGAATTTGTGCTCCGCATTGACTGACAGACGTTGACCGTTCAGTTCAATGTCAGGTTCTGAGTGCACGCCTCTCTTTCGGGAGAACAAGACACAGGTGCTTTTTTGTGGGTTAAGTCGAAATCCGTTTTCATCTGCCCATTTGGAGACCTTGTTTGAACCCAGCTGAACCTGCCGCTCACACATTGCTAGGTTGCATGACTTAAAGCCAAGCTGGACGTCATCGACATATGTGGAATAGAACATGTTGCTGGGGATGGACAGGTGCAAGGAATTCATTTTGATAATAAAAAGTGTGCAACTAAGTACACCACCTTGCGGCACGCCTGTTTCCTGGACAAATGTTTGGGAGAGAACACTGCCCACACGGACACGGAATGTCCGATTAGACAAGTAACTCTCGATTATAGAAAACATTCTACCGCGCACGCCAAGGTGGGACAGGTCTCTTAGAATTCCAAAGCGCCATGTTGTATCATAAACCTTTTCGATATAGAGAAACACAGAGAGAAAATATTGTTTATGGACGAAAGCGTCTCTGATCTGTGCCTCGATACGAACAAGGTGGTCTGTGGTGGATCTACTCTCTCGAAACCCGCACTGAAATGGGTCTAGCAAACTGTTTGTTTCAAGGAAATGTACAAGTCGGCAGTTTATCATTCTTTCGAAGACTTTGCACAAGCAGCTTGTAAGTGCAATAGGCCTATAACTCGAAGCTAAAGAAGGGTCCTTGCCCTCTTTCAAAATGGGAATAATGATAGCCTCTTTCCAGGAGAAAGGGATAGTGCCAGAAAAGCAAATAGCATTGTACAAAGTAAGGTTTTTCGCGTTTCGATTGGTAGGTTTTTTAAACATTTCATACATCACACGGTCAGAACCTGGGGCAGAAGTACTGCAGAAGTTTAGAGATGTTCGGAGCTCAGCTAGACTGAAAGCTTGGTTATATGCCTCGTTTCTAGTGCAGTTGCGTTCGAGTTTCTGCTTTTCTATTCTTGTTCTGTATTTTTGGAAAGTGTCAGTACAGTGGGACGGGCTGGACACCCGTTCAAAGTGTGCACCGAGGAAGTTTGCCTGATCTTCCAAGGTATCACCCTGAGTGTTTACAAGTGGAAGTGTGTGTACTTGTTTTCCTGCTATCCTACCAACCATGTTCCAGACTTTAGCCTCCTGTGTGTATGAATTGATCCCTGACAAAAACTTCTGTCAGCTTTCTCTTCTGGCCAGCCGACGCATTCTTTTGCCTTGAGACTTTTTCTTGAAGGTGTCAAGATTTTCGGCTGTCGGTGAGTTCCGAAGCAACCTCCATGCCTTATTCTGCTCCTTTCGCACATTACGACACTCAGTGTTCCACCATGGGACGTGTCGCTTGCCAAGCAGTGCAGATGTTTGTGGGATGCACTTGGCTGCTGCGTTAATAAGGAGAGCTGTGAAGTACTGCACAGCTTCATCTATGCTTAGCCCACATATGTCAGTCCAACATAACTGAGCATTGTTATGAAACTGTTCCCAGTCGGCTTTGTGTATAAGCCATTTGGGAACTCGTGGATGACATTCGTATGATGTTTGTGTACTCAAAATGACAGGAAAATGGTCACTTCCGTAGGGATTATTTAGAACTTTCCATTGGAGTAATGTTACAAGTGAAGGAGATGCGATGCTGAGGTCTATGGAAGAGTAGGTTTTGTTGGCAAGGTTATAATATGTTGCCTCTTTCCTATTCAACAGACAGACACCGGAGGAAAAAAAGAACTGTTCAATGAGACGACCTCAAGCGTCGCAGCGAGAATCACCCCATAGACTGCTATGAGCATTCAGGTCACCAAGGACCAGATATGGTTCAGGTAGTTGATCTATTAAGGACTCGAATTCTCGTTTTTCAAGACGGTGGCGTGGGGGTATGTACAGAGAGCAGATAATGACGAGCTTGTTGAAAAGAACTGCTCGGACAGCCACTGCCTCTAGAGTTGTTTGTAGTGGTAAATGTGTGCATGCTACTTTTTGATTAACAATAATGGCTACACCGCTCGATGACGCCGCAGCATCATCTCTGTCATTTCGGAAGAGAACATACCGACGCAAAAAATTTGTGTTTTTAGATTTTAAGTGAGTTTCCTGTACACACAGCACTTTCGGCGAATGTTTGCAAAAGAGCTCTTGAACATCATCGAGGTTTCTAACCAGTCCTCTGACGTTTCAATGTATTATTTGTGTTGCCATATTGGAGGTAACGTAGTGCTGTGTGTAAGAAAAAATGGGTGTGTCTGCTTCTTAAGCTAAACATTAAGACTCAAAGAACAGGGCCGTCGCCGGGCCCCGTTATGGGCTTTTTATTTCTTTTGGCGCGCTCCAGGGAGCTACGCCGATCTTTCAGCACCAGGGGTACCGTGGTGTCCATTGCCTCCTCAGAGGCACTGCGTGCCCGCATTTGCGAGCTGGTGTTTCGGGCTTGGGGCCTTGCCTGGTGAGACGAGGCCTTCATATCGGCAGACCCAGGAGTCTCCTTCACCTCGGGGGGCGAAACCTTTGGTCCTCTCGGGCTAGAGGTCGAGGGGACCTCCTTTGCTGCTGGGATACCCTGGCTGCTGCAAGAGCTTGCAGCTGCCGTGGGTGTGGCCGTGGGGACGAGTAGCAGGGCAGCCTTGGCTGTTCCCACCGTGGGTGGGGGCATTGGCAACTGCCTGGGCACACTGTGCCTGGCATGGGCAGTTGCCGCAGGCCGTTGTAGTGCTGCCCCCTGTTGCACTACATCGGCGAACGATGGTTTGTTTGTGAAAAGACCAGATACTTGTTGACGGGCTTTTCGGAAAGTAATGTTTTGTGTGATTTTGATTGTAACAATTTCTTTTTCCTTTTTCTATGTTGGACAGGTTCGGGAGTATGCGGAATGGGCACCATCGCAGTTTGCGCAGTGGGCCCCATCCTCCACCTTACACTCGTCTGTGGCGTGTTCTGTGGTGGCACACTTTCCGCAGGTGAGTTGGCCGCGGCAACTCTGAGAGCCGTGACCAAAACACTGGCATTTGAAGCAACGTCGTGGGTTGGGAATGTAGGGTCTCACATTCAACTTCAAGTATCTTGTTTCGAGATGTTCAGGCAGGGTACTGGTGCAAAACGTCACAATTATGTATTTTGTTGGGACTTCTTTCTTATCACGCCTAATTTTGATTCTTTGTACTTGTGTCACCTGCTGGTCCTTCCAGCCCTCGAGGAGCTCACCTTCAGTCAGGCCAAGCAAGTCTTGATCAGATACAACGCCTCGGGAAGTGTTGAGTGAGCGGTGTGGTGTAATTGAGATAGGAATGTTTCCAAACGATTCTAGTTTCGAGAGGTTTTCATACTGGCTCTGACTTTTTACCTCGAGGAGGAGATCCCCACTGGCCATTCTTGTAGCCTGGTAACCTGGGCCAAGTGTAGTGGTGAGGCATTTGGAAACAACAAAAGGCGAAATTGTTCTGGCGTTCTTTTCAGCAATTTCACAGTGGATTACATGGTAGCGGGGAAAGGTTTCTTTCGGTTTTCTGAAATAGTTGCAAATTTCTTCGGTGCGCCCTCTCTTCGAGAGAGGACGATCGTGCAATGACGGGAGAGAAGAAAAAGCCATAAACTAAATATGAGTTTGGCAGCCATGCCAGCCACCCACCATGGAGCCCAACACGGGGAAGTGACAAGTCCTAAATTAATATGAGGCATGTCAACGTCGGCTGTACACAGCCGCTATAACCAAATATATTGTGCCCAAGACAGAGCACATACACAAGGTTAACCCTTGCCGCCAGGAAAAATCTGAAGTAAATGGAAGAGAGAAGAAGACAGGATAGATTTAAAGACGAGAAAAGACTAAGATGTAGAGAGAGAGAGAAATAGGAAAAGGCGACTACCGATTTCCCCTGGGTGGGTCAGCCCAGGGGTGCCGTCTACGTGAAGCCGGGGCCAAAGAGATGTGTTGCCTCTGCCGGGGGGCCTTAAAGGTCCAATCACCCAGCGTCAGCTCAACCCCCAGGATTCCCTTTTCCCCGGACACGGCAAAGCCACGCACGGCTAGGCGTGGGAGGGAATCAAAACTCCCCCGTTAGCTCGGGTCCGTGGTGTCACTACACACCAAACGCCTACTTGCACAGGCGCCCCTGCGGGGAACTACGCACAATCTATACAACAAGAGAAAGGACATTGAAAGACACTCAGCTACAAGATGGCAGGAAAGGGAAGATGGAAGCTTGCGAAAAAGAAATGCGTCAACAGAGGTTGTTCGTTCAAGCCGATGCTTTGACAAGTGAACGTGTCTTCTGCAAGGCTAGAATCTTTCTTCAACGCTTTGAGGCTAGAACTTCCAGCCTTGAAGAAGACAAGTCCACTTGTCAAAATGCCGGCTCGAATGCACAACCCCCCAATACGAATTTTTTGATGAGCTGGCTTGCTTTAATTTCCAACATTGACTGAGTTAACAACATTGCATACAACAAACACAGTTGCAAGAGGCACTTGGTTCAGGGGCTAAGGTAGGGTAGATCGACAAAAAAAAAAGTGATTTCTCGTTTTTATTCGTAAAATTAATAACTACTCTCAGGAGCAAAATCAAACAATTGCAAGCATGTAGGAGTGCTTAAAGCCATTAAGAAATGGCACTGAAAATCGTTCCTTGTCACAGATGCAAGAACTTGTTTACATGTTTTCTATCATCGTTTCTACTAGAATGCATTCTGAAAAGAAAATATGGCTAGATTGGTTAAGTATATTGATTTTCTACCATTTTAATAAGTTCTCCTTGCAAATTTTATCAGCAGAAACACTTTTTAGCACAGTCAATGGTTCATGCTGTGAGCCCTTTCAACACATTTTGTAAACATCAAGGAGTATTAATTTTTCGAAAATTTTCTAAACTCTGTAACTTTTTTGAAAAACTATCTGACCGCCTGTGCTGAAACTTTCTCAGGTTATACATGTCTCTTCCAAGCTTTCCAAACAGCCCGAACCTAAAACTTCAAAAACTGTGAGTAAAAAAAATATATCATTTGGAAAGTCCCTGTTACGGTATGTGACATGTCAGAACAAAACTTCTTTCATATTTCACCTTCATACTGTTTTTGACTCCTGAGAAAAGATACATTTAATATTATACCCGAGTTTAAAATCTGGTACTCAAATATAAGTTAGCACCTAAAGCTTAAGTGTGAAAATCGCAAAAACTGAAGACCAAAAGCTTTCTCACTGAGCACACCACATCTCGCAAAATATGGACAGGTTCTCGAAATTCGAAGTTAGAACCAAGTTTACCCATCTACCCAAGTTTCCCCACTTAATGAGGACAACATTTTTAGGTCCTTCGAGTAAATCCTTCAACCATATGAAGAGACACAACACAGGCAAGCTTACACAACATGGTCAATGTTGTACCAACCAGTATGCGCTGCAATTTTTATTGTCTTGGCTCAATCCCGTTCTGTTCTGTCACCGGATCTCATTCCTCGCACTGCTGCAACTACCCATCATAGTGAAATGTGTGCGATTACGCTCTACGATGAGAACATTGCAGCCAAGAAAGTGTTCACAGCTGGGGCTGGTAAGCATCTAAGAGCCCTTCAAATGTATTTTGGGAAACAGACTTTCAGAGTGGATCGCTTTACCTCCAGAAGTCAGGAAGGAAGCTAATACAGATACGAGAAACTGCTATGAAGGCACCCTGAGCAACTTTTTGTAGATATTGTTCAAGCATGGACGAACAAGTCGACAGATAGAGAGATAAATGAATGGACAGTTGACATAAATGAATGGACAGTTGAGATAAATGAATGGACAGTTAAGTCCAGTATGGTGCCAGTGTATATTAAAGCTACAGTGAAATATCAGTATAATGAACTTCAGGGGACCACGAAGAAATGTTCATTATTTTGAAAGGTCGTTATCATGAAAGCCCGAAAATTACCATCACAGTAGCATTTCAGCAATGCCTACCTTTGCAAAAGTACATCCGGGAACTCGTTTCCAACAACAATGGACATGTGAACGTCAGACAAGGCACATTTATTTAAAGTAGTCTGTGATCGTGGTTCGACAGGTGCAGCAGCACAAACTCTACATCACAAACGATTCTACACCATTCGCATTCTTATGCACTGCTTCAGTCGCTCTGCCACTTTATTTTACGACTAAGCGAAGGTTCCTTGGGTAGTCCAATGCATCTGTGGCAAACACGGACTCAATGCGATCTTCGGATGCCACCGCGACATCATTATCCATGTTTTTGTTTTATTTATTCATTTCATGATACTGCAGACCAGCATGACCCAGACCAGGAGTGGGTTTACAAAATCAAGGAGAACAGTAGAGAACTACTTGATAACAATACTAGCACCACATGCAATAGTACATCAATTTTGCTATAAATTGATTTTTAAACAAGGAAATAAAAGACAGCACTTAAACAATACTCAAAACAACTGTCTCAGCGATTCAATATTCTACATGACAAATGTTGTTCAAGGGCTTCATCAAAATTGTCTGCCTCACAAACAAACTCGGGCAGACTATTCCAATCCGAAACACTGCGGGGGAAGAAACTGTTTAAATGCCTCTGTATCGGCAAAAATCTAAGGAAGAGTGTGTTTGTAAGAATTGCAAGTAGTTTTGGCTGTAGTGGCTGTCAAATACGAGGGTGCAGATACACTGAGCTTACCGTTTAAAATATTACATAAGAACTTAAGTCGACTGACTTTTCTGCAGACACCTAGGGGAGGGGCGGGGGAGATAGTATAAGCTTTCATAAGTTGAGTTGGGGAATCTAGCCTTTTGTATTATTGAATATAAATCTGATGGCTTTTTTTTGTAGCGCTCCTAAGCTCTGTATATCCTTATATCCTTTTTTCTGTACGGATCTCTCTCTCACCATGGGGATCTGGCGCCGACATGGCTGCCGGAAACTTACGTCGAGTATTTTTTCAGTTGATGCAGATTACAGCGATTGCCCGGGACGCCACGGCATCAGCGGTGTGTCCGGCTCTGCCGGACATTTCTGTGACGCAAGACTTCTTCATTGAATTTTCTTGCTTTCCTGCGGTCCGGATTGCACTCGACATGACGGCGCTGCCAGCGGTATCAACATTCGGTTACGAGCGGATATGCAGCTGGCAACGATGGAAGCACCGTGACAGCGAAGCACTACAAAAGCACACCCACCATTCAACCACTTTGGGATCTGGCCCCGACATGGCTGCCGGAAACTTACGTCGAGTATTTCTTCAGTTGATGCAGATTACAGCGATTGCCCGGGACGCCACGGCATCAGCAGTGTGTCCGGCTCTGCCGGACATTTCTGTGACGCAAGACTTCTTCATTGAACTTCCTTGCTTTCCTGCAGTCCGGATTGCACTCGACATGACGGTGCTGCCAGCGGTATCAACGTTCAGTTGCGAGCGGATATGCAGCTGGCAACGATGAAAGCACCGTGACAGCGAAGCAGTACAAAAGCACACCCATCATTCAACCACTTTGGGATCTGGCGGCGACATGGCTGCCGGAAACTTACGTCGAGTATTTCTTCAGGTTAGTTACTTTTACCTCCCTGTATACGGTAGGCCATTTAAGAAATCGGCGCCAGATCCCACTGCTGTTCTTTGTTCGGTGCTTTGCTACCTGTCGGCCTTGCACGCTGATGCTGTCGCGTGTGGTCATATGATGAAAATGATTTTGCTGTTATCTGGGGATATAGAGCGAAACCCAGGCCCTCTAACACCGCAACAGGAAAAGCAGATGTTCGACACCATCATGACATTACCTTCAATGCAGATCTCTCAGTCTGCCATTCTTGATAAACTTAGCTCTATCCGAGCTAACCACGAAGCGTTTCAACAAAAAATAACAGAAGAAATACATTCAGTGCGAAAAGAGCAACATACGCTTGAGCAGCGAGTGGCAGATGTAAATGATAGATTAACGCGTGTAGAAAATAACACCCCCCTAGGTAACACGGGCAAAAAAGAACTTGAGCAACTTGCAGCTCAATGTGGAGTGCTTGCGCATATCGTGTCAGGACGACTTCGAAAGTAGCAATCATCGAAATAACCTGGTATTTTATGGTTTCCCAGATAATGAGAATGAAACGTGGGCACAATCAGAGGAAAAAGTTATTTCTTTTTGTTCTAGTGACTTACGGCTCAAAATTGCCCCTGACGCAATTAAACGAAGTCACAGATTAGGCCGATACTCGGCGGCGAACAAAAGGCCCATCATAGTGAAGTTTCTATCTTTTAAAAAAAAAGAACGTGTGCTTAAGTCTTCTGGCAAGCTAAAGGGAACCAACTTTGGAATCAGTGAAGACTATTCAGCCAAAGTCAGGCTAGAGAGGCAAAAATTGGTACAATACGCTAAAGGAAAGGGTGGTGATTTTAAGGTTCGTTTCAATAAATTATTCATGAATGACCAAATATTCCTGTATAACAGTGCTGAAGATAGAGTTGTGCCTAGTCGTAGATAGCAATCACCTCGAAATGCCATTTTACTGACAAAAGAATTGAGAAAAAATGAAGTAACGTGCATCGTAGTTAACTGTCGCAGTTTGAAAAACAAAAGAACAGAATTTCTTTCGTTATTAGGCATGACTAAACCACACATAGTTTTTGGCACGGAATCCTGGCTCGATACCACCATCGCAGATCATGAATTCTTTCCGTCGACTTATGCAGTATACCGGAGGGACGGCACGGCGCACGGAGGTGGTGTATTCCTAATGATCCATAACAGTATCAGTAGCGTTCCTATTCATGGTGTTAGTGACTTGTGTGAATTTGTGTGGTGTAAAGTTATGCTGAGTGGTGGCTCAACTGTGGCTGTTGGTTCCTTCTACAGGCCCCCTAGTAATACAACACCCGAACCTCTATTTACTTTAAGCAATATTTTGTCAACCCTAAATACAACATACATAATGGTTGCCGGTGATTTTAACCTACCTGATGTTGCATGGTCCTCATTCAAACCGATAATTCACAGTGAGTCACTACTACATAGACCTATTCAAGAAATCGTGAATGCCCATCAGTTATACCAGCTTGTGACAGCCCCCACGAGGGTGTGCAGTACTAGTGCAAACGTATTAGACCTGTTTTTTTGCAATGATCAAACGCTTGCTTCCTCTGTTGTTACAGTACCAGGTATTAGTGATCACGAAGTTGTCCTTGTTAAAATGTGCTTAGCTGTAGCTCAACAACGAGCTTCAGGGCCCAGAGAGGTGTTTTTATATGAAAAAGAAGACTACGCTTCTATTTCAACAAAACTAGACGCTTATTTACCTGAGTTTCAAGAACTATGCTCGTGTTCTGACGTGAATGACTTGTGAAATGAGCTGAAAACAAAACTGTTATCTCTAACTCAAACTTTTGTACCATCGCGAGTCATATCAGCCAAACAACGAAAAGATAAACCATGGCTAAATAAGGAACTCCGAGTGCTCATAAACAAAAGAGATCGTCTCTATCACAAATATTGTCACACGTCAGACCTTGAAACATACAAACAGATGAAACTACTTGGTAAGAAGATAACCAAAGATCTGAGGAAAGCAGAGAGAGCATACTTGAGTAATCTGAGTATTAAGGTGAAAACTAACCCGAAACTCGTCTGGAAATACGTTAAAAGAAAGACAAAGGTTCCTGGTGGTATTCCTGATATAAACGATGGCACTAAATACTTGTCGGACAGTACAGGTAAAGCTGTAAAGCTGAATGCTTTAACCGGTACTTTCAAACTGTGTTTTTGGTTCCGTCAGCGGTTCAAACTACATGCAACACAGTAACGTTATCGGAAATGGCGGAGTTTGAAATTTCAGAACAAGGTGTTGCATCTCTTTTAAGAAACCTTAGTGCAAACTCGGCATCAGGGCCAGATCAAATCTCAAACTTCATTTTAAAGAACTGTGCCCTTTCAATAAGCCCATTTCTTACAGCTGTGTTCAGAAATTCTTTATCGCAGGGTGCATTACCTGATGACTGGAAACGAGCAAATGTAATTCCTATTTTCAAGAGTGGTGACAAGTCAAGTACTTGCAACTATCGGCGCATTTCGTTAACGTGTGTGTCCTGTAAGACACTTGAGCATATTATATACTCGAACTTGGCAAAGCATCTTCAGACTAACAATTTTTTCTGTCCAACACAGCACGGTTTTCGGTAAGGGTTTTCCTGCGATATGCAACTCGTAGAATTTACACATGACATCGTCGCAACGTTAAATTCCGGTAGCCAAATTGATTGCATTTTTTTAGACTTTAGCAAGGCTTTTGACACTGTTACACACTCGCTCCTTTTACTGAAATTATCGTGTCTCAATATGTCTGCTAACACAATGGCATGGCTACAAGCTTATCTCTCATGCAGAAAACAATGCACCATCATCGATAGCGTGTCGTCGTCACATGTAGACGTCATTTCAGGAGTTCCACAAGGCTCCGTCCTGGGGCCGCTTCTCTTTTTGATTTATATCAATGATCTTGCTGAATGCGTGGACAGTCAAGTGAGGTTGTACGCAGATGACTGCTGCATATATCGTGAAATTAAGTGCACTCAAGATTCCGAACAATAGCAGAAAGACCTTGACTCAGTAATAGCATGGTGCAGTACGTGGAAAATGCAGCTTAACGTGTCAAAGTGCTGTGTCATTAGGTTTACCAAGAAAAAGCAGCCTTTTATCACAAATTACTTCATGGAAAGGATACTATTATCCATGGTAAATGAATACAAGTATCTTGGCATTGTCATCAACAACACACTATCGTGGAATGATCATGTTCGCATGGTATCAGTTAAAGCCAGTCGCGTGCTGAACTTCCTACGCCGCAATCTCAGAACTGCCCCCTCTGTTCTTAAACAAGTTCTCTACGTGTCAAATGTACACCCGATTTTAGAATATGCTTGCACTGCCTGGGACCCGGCCGCAAAGTTAAATATTGGTGCATTGGAGCGCATTAAGAAACGGGCCGCCCGGTTTGTGACGGGTGATTACGACTTCACCAGAAGGTCTAGCAAAATTGTTAGTTCACTTGGTTGGCCGTTACTCTCCTCAAGGCGTAAATATATCAGGCTATGTCTTTTCTACAACCTAATAAACAACGAAACTGGGATCGATAAAAACAAATACATCAGACCACCAACATACATCTCATCACGACGGGATCATCCTTTGAAAGTGTGTGAATATATGTGCCGAACATCAACGTATTCAAATACTTTTTTCCTAAAACTATTCACGAATGAAACGGTCTTCCAAAAAACATTGTGACCGCCCCTTCCACAGTGTTTCCTTCCCTTTTAAAGGAGTATGTGGTCACATAACGATATTGTATGCTGTGATTTAGGTGTTTTTGATTTGTTTTTATTTTTTGAGTGCCGTGCAATTCAACTTGTCCCCACTCATTTAAATGTACTTTAAATTTGTAAACCCCCCTACAACAATGCCCCCAGAGGGCGCTGTAGGTATATGTATAAATAAATATAAATGTATAAATAAATGGATGCATACTCCAATTTAGGTCTGATAAGAGCACTATACGCTTCAAGTTTAACATTCACAGTAGCCTTTGTGGGCTTCCTTTTTAAGAAACACAGTTTCCGAAAGACAGAAGCGCAGATTGACAAAATTTGTGCACGCCACATCATGTCACTTGAAATGGTGATCTCCAAATACCTAAATTGCATTATTGATTGAACGGGAGGACCATGAATATTGTAGGTAAATACACTGGAGTTTGTTTTTCGTGTTATATTGATGAGCACTGTTTTATCAACGCTTAATTCCATGTACCATGTTGTGCACCAATATTCGATGTCGCAAAGAGTTTGCTGTAAAAGGTTACAGTCTTCAGAGCAGGTTATTTCCTTAAATACAAGACAGCCAGGTATTTTTGCACTAACACATGTAAAAATGATTGTGGCCCCAACACACTTCGCTGCGGCACACCAGAAATAACATTGAGCGTCCCAGATACACTGGATTTAACTTTAACGAACTGTTTTCTGTCAGTTAAGTGGCAATCCAATATTATGTGATTTCGGAGGTAAATTACTATGCAGAACCTTATCAAACGCCTTGGAGAAATCAAGTAGTAGTACATCAGTTTGTCCTCATCGATCCAGTACTGAGGTGAGTTCGAGGAGAGTTGTCACCAATTGCGTTGTCGTGAACAATCCCTTGCAGAAACCATGTTGGCAGGGAGACAAGATGTTATAATCCGTTAAAAAGCATCAAATATTGTTGGCACTAGGTGCTCTAGTAACTTTCAATTCGCTGAAGTTGAAGATGTCAGCCTGTAATTAGAAACTATTGAATTATCTCCTTTCTTGTGAATGGCCACAACATGAGCAATCTTCCAGTCATCCGGAACCTCACAACTGCGCAATGATCTGTTGAATAACTCTGCCAAGAAATTGCTTATTTGTGCCGAATAGCACTTTAAAAACGTATTTGAAATTTCGTCTGGTTCTATTATTTCTTTTAGTGCTCAGTTTTCTTAGTAAAATCAAAACACCTTCGTTTGTGACCATAGGAATGTCCACATCTTTAGGAATAGGTACTGGTAGGGGATCATAAGCTACTGAAGGTGTGAAGACGCTGCAAAAGTATTTATTAAATGTCTACGATATTAAAAAGCTGTTAGTTTCATATCTCCCGTCAAGCCTAACTTCATTCACAGTTTCGTTGGTTTAGACGAGAATTCACATGAATTTAGCCAGATCTTCTGTAATGAATGAATGAATCTTCTGTAATGAATGAATCTTCTGTAATGAATGAAGGCAAAGTGACTTGATAGTAATGTGTCCTAGCGTCATTTTGTTTAGTTGCCAAATTTCTCTTCAAAGCATCGATGGTCTCAAGAACTGCGTCACTTTTACTCCAAGTCGTTTGATCATGCGTTTAAGGTGAATAATCTCCCGAGTTATCCATGAATGTTTACGATTTCTGCGTACCTTGTGAATTGGGACAAACTCTTGGACGGAAAACAATACCGAATGTTTAGATTGCGTCCCCAACACATGCACATCATCATGTATGCTATAGATTAGTGCACTCTCCAAGTAACCTGTGATTGATGTATCATCTGCAAAGTCAAAATAATTGATACTAACTCCATTTGTACGTAAATGCACTACAGAACACTGATAAGGCCAGGAAAAAACAATAAGCTGTAGTCTGACACTTCATTTTCAATATTAGCAACACCATTTAAAAGATATTGCTTACAAAAACTAAGTACAACACAGCTCTGTTTCGCGTAGGTTCACAGATAATTTGTTCAAGGGTCAAAGCTAACATTGCGTATAAGATAATATCACTCGATTTAGATTGCCCGTAAGCTAAATTGTTCCATTTCATAGCTGGAAGGTTGAAGTCACCTGTAATGATGTGTTGTGTGCAGTTCAAAATAAGATGGTCGTACAGTTTTTCAAGAAAAGAATTTGGTACTTCCAGGGGGAGAGGATTGTAGCAATTGTCATCGCTACAATCCTCATCCAGAGTCTTTGTGCCCTGGACGCTCTGCAGGATGTTATCAATCATCATTTCCACTGATGTCCACATCGCCTCATCACACTCGACATATTCATCCAATGTGGCTGAGGGATCTCTCAATGTGACTGAGCTGCTCGACCACCTTGCTCCAAAGCTCGCTGCAACTTACATCCGCTGCCGGTTCATCACTTTATTGTTCACCACCTGTTATTAGCCCAGTCTTCTTCCAGCAGTTTTGAAAGGTGGAGGATGTGACGCTCCGCCATGCGCCTGCGAGAATTTCTGCAGCTTCTCGCATGCTCATGGCTGTCGAGCACTGTACATGCAGCTTTATAAGCAGCCGCTGAACAAGGCGCTTTCAGAAATGCCACTTCAGGCTCCTTATTTTTTCTCGATCCAGTGGCTGAAGTGCACTCTAAGCTCGGTATAACGAACCCAGATGTAATGAAATATAGCTTATAACGAAGTATATGAACTTGCAATAGATACTGTATTAGGAATATACCTTAATAACAAATTTTTGAATAAACAAACTCATTTTCGAGTAAGAGGCAACTTTTTATAATGAAGTTTGACCGTACTGATGTGCAGTTTGGTGGCAGGAACCGAAGACACACATCAGTAAGCCAAATGTTAACATTGTGTGCCGAGCAGTTGTTGACAATCATCAAAATGTGCCCCCTTCCATCTTTTTGTTTACCGTCAGCAGCCCCTCAAAAAAAGCTTGCGGGTCATCCAGGCATGCTCATTCGGCCGATACTCGCAAGGCAGCGATGACACTACATTTTTCATGCAGTGCGGCTTCGAAAACCTCCCGATTATATAAGAGGCTCTAGCTTTTCAGTGTCATCTGCATTGCAGCAATCCAGCACAGTGACTCATAGCATCGACTGTTTACCACCTTTGCACTGTTCTCCTTTAAAATGCATAGTCTTGTCTGGGAGCAGCTGATAAAAACAAGTAGTCTCATCTGCATTGAAAATAGCAGCCACCGCGTAAGATGTGACCATTTCGTGGAAACTCTCCTCCATCCACATGGCTGCTGCGGCTTGATCAGCTGCATTCTCTCACCAGACACAGTCTGCCAGGTCAAGCAGTTTGGTTGGCGAAAACGGTGAAGCCAGCCCGAAGACGCTTTGAAGTCGGTGACCTCGAGAATTGTAGCAAACTAGCGCGCACCTTGTCCTATAGCATTGGGCCTGAGACGGGCACATTCTGTGCTCTCACGTCTTTAAATCAAGTAAGCACTGCTGCGTCAATGTCTTGATAATCGCAAAGCTGCAGTTGCTTCCTTTATGGGGCAAGCTGAGATTCGTGCTAGTGCTTGAAGACCTTCTCTTTGTCTTTGAGAATCGTGGAGACCCTTGAGTGTCTCTAGTAATAAAGTTTTACTTTATACAGGGGTGATGCAGCTAAAATAAAATTTGGAGCAATTCTTGCAGCAGCAAAATCTTACTTTTGGAGCACAAAAATCCAAATTTGGAGCAGGTTTTGAAGAACAATGCATTCATTTTTATCATGAAGGACCAAATTTGGAGCAGTATGAAAAAGAAGTCTTACATTTAGAAAATTAATATATATACAAAACATTCAACATGCCCTAAATCGGGATGTGAGAGCACTGCCATTTCAATGAAATTAGTATTTTTAACCACCTCACTGAGCAAATAATGATGACATCCACATTAGCATTTGACACGTCTGACTCTGTGAATTCAATGTGGATCTGCCAAGCTGGCGACCTCGAAATTCAGGCGATTCGTAGGATGGAAAAAAAACAAAACAAAAACAAAAACTGGCACACACATTTTTTTATAGGGCGTCAGAAATGTCACACACTGCTTCAAATGATTGCCACTAACCTTTTCAGACGTCATCGATCTTACTAGTACTCGCAATTATCAATTATCAAGACACGCAATAAAATGCTGCTTGTTCATTTCTGTTTGATTCATGAAAAAAAGAACCGTCGGACGTTACTATTCGGAATGGCGCAAGTGGTTCAAAAATTCAATTTTCGCGTGGTTACATGGGACAGGTGCCATCTAGTGGGAAGCAGTTGAAACAAAAGCAAATGTAGCCTCGAAGCCAATGGCGGCAAATTGATCAATGGCCGTTGTTGCTGCTATGGCTCCCGCTGCTTTCAGTCTGTGGCTACTAGCGTAGTAAAGCCGGGCAACATTGTGTATGGCAACAGTGACACGAGTCAGTCCGCTTCTTGAGGCGGGTAATTTGAAGTTGGCTAACCCGATGTGGAGCACTAAAACGTGATTTTATTTCAAAATAGACCCTTCCTTGGCACAAAAAGTAACAGTACGAGGTTTCTAAACCGCTATTTCAACAATCAACTTCGACTTGATAGTTGACTTTAGTGTCCCTTTAAGCATCGTTTTGCACGGGTTGGAACAAGTTATGAAATGCTCCCCTCTTTTTATTTTTTTTTCCCCTATGGGATTAATTTTAGGGCACAACTTCTTGGCTCACTAGCAAGGCGCATTCGTCCAGATAAAGTAACAACGGCGAGCGCTTGCTGGCCCAGCGATGGCACCAGATATCTATCGCCGGGACGATGCAACTTCAAAACAGGAAAAGTTTTTACGTACCGTTGCTATGGCAACCAACGGGGTCGCCGGCAAAGCCAATTTTCGTAACAGGTCGAGTCTGTTCACACGCGAGAAACGTGGCATGCGCTTCAAGCTTTAGTTGCTAACATGCCATAGCCATGTTTGCTGACTAGGAAGTTCATATTTCCTGCGAAGCATTGGTGGCTACAGTAACATTTTTTTGTTTTAAAGTTGCGTCGTCCCGCCAATAGGTATTCGCAGCGGTCAGTGGACCGATGGCCCAAGGCTTTGTTACTTTCTCTGGTCGATCACGTGTTGCGAGTGCTCTGACCTTATGGAAATATATCTTACACCCTGGTTTAGAATTAGGGTCTGCGCGCTTGAATTGATTGATGATGCAAACTACAAGCAGATAGCCAATGTGGCGAAAACTTTGAGACTGGAAGGGAATTTAGGTAAAGCATGGTGCGATTTCAGCAATTTCATGGTTTTGGCACAGCTTGGCGCTATAGTAGAAAAATGTGCCAAATTGGCGCAATCAGCGCAGCTGTTGCACCATGTGTATAGATTTCTTGAACCTAGGTAGGTAGCCACTTCCCCGCAGAGGGACCTAACAGGCCCTCTATATATATATATATATATATATATATACAGTCGAGCCCACATATAACGGCCCCACTTAAAACGAACTTTCGCTTAAAACGAACAATATCCGCATGACCGTGAAAATATACATTGGTTCAATGGCACAAAATCACACTTACAACGAATGTATCCGAGCGCCGCTGATCGGTTACAGCGAACGAAGTGAGCGGACTGCCGACTTGCCGGGAAACCGATTTCGACCACTGATCAGGCATCGGCGAGGTGCCCATACATTCTTATTGTTAAACGCCAACCTTGCCTCCGCGCCCCTGTAGTTGCCACTCTCCCCGACCGCTTTTTGTTACGCACCCCTCCGTCCTTTGTCGCCCCGCTACTCTGAGAACTCCGCATCGCCAGATGAGGCCCGTGTTTTCACACTGCCACCGACTTTTCGAAGACCGGTCGGCCGTCTACCCTGTTTTTGATTGCTGGTACTGTCGTTGGCTTCGCCGGCCTGGAGTGACCAGACCATTTGCCAACATCGTCGGCCACCGACTGTATCCGATAGTCTGCGTCTAATGCACGCGCGTACGCTACCCCACCGACTCTGACAATTTGCGATTCGTTTCGTGAGTAGGGCTTGTTCTCGCTCACTTCCCACTCAACTCAGCATGCCTTCAGCGTTGTGGGGAAGCGCGAAAACGGCTGTTAATTTGCATGGAACGAATAGCGAAATATCCAAGTTGATAAGGCCACGCAAACCCGCCAACGCAACAAAACAATTTTTTGACCACGGTCGTCGATTCTTCGAACACCGCCGCGCACACCGATTCAGGCGGCCATGCACTCTTTCCAAGTTTTTCTATGAGTTTCGCGGACCTTTCAAGCAAGCTAACCAACCTGCCTCCTTCCCGTGTGTTTTGGTTTTCAAGGTCGCCCTCCCGCCGCACCCTGCACCCTCTTTATCGCAACTCCTTGCCCTTCTCTCGCAAGTCTGCTCTCCTCTCTTGATCACAAGCCATTCGCCCGTCTCCACCGCTCCGCGACGCCCGCCACGCTGGCTTAAATTAGTTTCGTTTTCTGACTGGAAACAGGCCCAGAGCTGCTCCACGCGTTCTCGCATGTGTGTCGCATGTGCGCGTCCTGCTCGCTCTTGGTGTGCGTGTGTGGTCAGGATAGCGAACGGGAGGCCTTGCACGCTTTTTCCAACGGCTCAACAAAACGTCGAAAGTGGGACCGCTTGGCTTGGGCGTCATTTGCACGTTAGGTGCCGCGTTGCTGAGCGCTTGATCATAGATGTTGACCACCTGGCAGCCAACTTGCCGCTTCGGGCATACCGGTATTCAGCTGTGGAGATGGTGAATATTTCCTGGGCGGCGGTGACGGCTACATGTACGCGAAACTGTTTTCGCTAGGCCGACTTCGTCGACGCCGGGCCCGATGCCGAGCCTGAAGCTTCCGAACAGGACCACTGTGGCGGCGATTTGTGGCAGCGCGTCGTCGACTTCAACCTAGGAGAGCGGGTGGGACATCTGTTGCGATGGTTTAATTACGACCGATGACGATGCCAACACTGCGGAACCGTGCACGGATTAGGGCATTGTGAATGAAGTAAGTGGCGAGAGCGATTTCGAGGAATTCGATTGCGAGAACGACGAAACTTTGGAGCCAGTGCCTCATGCAGCTTATGCCACGGGCTTCGGCGAATGAGCACCTTGCTGTTTTAAATAAACTCGAGACCGCCCTTATCGCTTCTACTCTTCGAAACACGTGCATCACGGACTTTTTGGGGAAAAAAAAGTTTGTGTTATCACTCGCAACTTTTTTTAAAAGCTGTGTTTCATTTACTACGAACTTCGAGATACAGCGAACGGATGCCGCGTCATGCTCAGGTTCGTTATAGGCGGGCTCGACTGTATATATATATATATATATATATATTGTAAGGCAACGTTTTGGCTGCAAGATATTTCTTTTACTTGCCGAGCCTCTGCCCCACAACACAGGTCAGACTGATGATGATGAGTATCTACATATAATAAGATGACGTGTATGAATAATGCTCACACTTATTTTCCCCCCACGCATAAGCGGCCAGCCCGGACGCGTCTTAGACGGAAACAGAACGTCGAACGAATGGCTTCAGACGCGATACGTGAACAATCTCTGAACCACGACAGCGACGATTCGAAGAAAGGTCAGTGGAAGTGACACGATAGTTCACTGGGGACATTTGTTCATTGATTGTATATGGTCCAATGAAGCGTGACTGAAACTTGTCACACAATCCTGGAGTACGAATGGGCGTCCAAAGCAACACTTCATCCCCGGGACTGAAGGAGACGTCGCGATGAGAGCTGTCGTAGCGTTGCTTGCGATCTTGCTGACTGGCTTCTGTATTAAGGCGAGCCCGTTGCCGACATTCTTCGAGCCTTGTGATGAACTGCTCTGATACGGTTGCTGAGGCGTCGGTTGGCACATTTAGGAAAGAGACGTCGATGGTGAATGTCGATGAACGGCCGTACACGAGATAGAAAGGCGAGTAGCCAGTAGTTTTTTGAACAGCGGTGTTATGGGCAAACGTCACAAAAGGCAAAATCGTATCCCAGTTGTCGTGGTTTGGTGCGATGTACATCGACAGCATGTCTGTTAGTGTCCGATGAAATCTCTCTGTCAGCCCATTAGTTTGGGGATGGTAGGCTGACGTCATCTTATGTACTGTGCCACAGGTTGTGAGCAGGGTTTCGATTATGGTGGACAAGAACGTCTTGCCGCGATCACTCAGGAGGACGCGAGGTGCGTCGTGACCCAATACAATGGCATTGAGAAGGAAGTCTGCGACGTCTGAAGCAGAACTTGTGCGTAGTGCAGCAGTCTCTGCGTACCCTGTCAGGTGGTCGACAGCAGTCACAATCCAACGATTACCTGCTGGCGTGATGGGGAGAGGTACGAGTAGGTCTATGCCAACGATGGCAAATGGAGTCTCGGGACACGGGATAGGTTGTAGAAGGCCAGCAGGAGACGAAGTTAGTCGCTTCCGCCGTTGACACAGATGGCAAAATGCGAGGTACTTGGCCACAAAGGTAGAGATGCCCGGCCAGAAGAAACGGTTTGTGATGCGGCTTTGTGTTTTGTGAAATCCCAAGTGGCCTGCACATGGGTCGTCGTGAAAGGCTTCGAGGACCTGATGATGTAGCGAACGCGGAAGTACTGGAACCCAGCGGTGTCCATCAGTAGTGTAAACGTAACGATGAAGCACATTGTTATTGAGCTTAAATTGCCGTAGTTGTCGGTGCAATCTAGCATTAGGAGTAGGTGATATGCCATTTAGGCGTTGGATAATGGGATTGCAATATGGATCGTCACGCTGGCGTGTGGAGAAATCGGTGTAACGATTTGAAGCCGGCGTGTCGATAACTGCAAGGTGTGATAATGTGAGGGGTGACTCAGTACCTTGCCCACCCGACGAGCAATAAGCTGACGTACTTGATGATGAAAGTGGAAGGGCGCAGCGAGAGAGAGCATCTGCATCTTGGTGTCTTTTGCCAGACTTATAGATGACGTCAAAATCGTACTCTTGTAGGCGGAGCACCCAACGACCGAGGCGACCAGACAAGTTTCTCAGTGTCGATAGCCAGCACAAGGCGTGGTGGTCTGTAATAACTGTGAAGTGGCATCCGTAAAGATACGGTCGAAATTTTTGTATGGCCCAAACGACAGCAAGGCACTCCTGCTCAGTTATGGAGTAGTTCTGTTCAGCAGCCGTAAGAGCACGACTAGCATAGGCTACAACTCTTTCCCGTGAAGTGGCATCTCGCTGTAGAAAAACTGCACCAACGCCATGACCGCTCGCGTCGGTGTGTAGACATGTAGGTGCGTTCTCGTCGAAATGGCACAGAACAGGGTCGGACGCTAAAGCGTTCTTGAGGGCTTGAAAGGCACGCTCGCAGTCGTCGTTCCAAGCGAACGTTGATGCGGATGTCAGCAGCTTGTGCAGTGGCGACGCAATGGCAGCAAAATGACTAATGAAGCGGCGGAAGTAGGATGCCAGGCCCAGGAAACTTCATAGGTGTTTCTGATTTTCTGGTCGAGGGAAGCGTATCACGGCAGCAACCTTTTCAGGATCCGGACGCCATCTTTGCTGACAAGGTGGCCCAACACCTTCATGTTCTTGTTGGCGAAATGGCATTTTTTTGTGTTTAGCTGAAGTCCAGCCCTAAACTCATCAAAACTTCGTCCAAACAATGAAGATGCTGACGAAAAGAGGAAGAGAAAATGACGATGTCATCTAGATAACAGAGACATGTTTTCCATTTTAGGCCGCGTAGAACTGTGTCTATTATGCGTTCAAACGTGACAGGAGGGGAAAATAAGTGTGAGCATTATTCATACGCGTCATCTTATCATATGTACATACTCATCATCATCAGTCTGACCTGTGTTGTGGGGCTGAGGCTCGGCAAGTAAAAGAAGTGTATTGCAGCCAAAACGTTGCCTTACAAGTGGTGGAGAGTGCTTTCCGGTCCTCTGGTACCTGCAGTGCTTTTTCGTTATCTTCGACTACGAACCATTCCTGGAGCTTGGGTCGGGTCGCCGCCTGCGCATTCACTCTACGGTTATGTCGCAAGACGAGCACAACACGGCTCCACCTACCCCGCACCTCCACCGCTTGTAAGGCAACGCTTTGGCTGCAAGACACTTCTTTTACTTGCCGAGCCTCTGCCCCACAACACAGGTCAGACTGATGATGATGAGTATCTACATATGATAACGCGTATGAATAATGCTCACAATATTTTCAAATTAGTAAAACCAAAGAATTCGATGAATCAGGAGGTGCCACTCTGGTGAAAGAAGTGCAAGCTATAACTTCAACCCACTCATTGCCCCCATGCCCGTTCATGGAGCTACAACTTCAGCCCACTCATCATCCCCAAGCCTGTTCAGGGGGTAGCCCTACAATGTATTCGCTAAAACAGCTTATTGCATCACCAATTCACTTCCGGAAAAATTTTTAGAATCTGTTCGGTACTAGTGAAATTACAGAAATTTTTCGCACGCTGCAATTTTATTGTCTCTAATTTCGTTCTGACGAAAGCGCTGGAAGGTAAGCAGAAAGAGGTGACACGGAGAAAAAAATGTCACATGCACTTTGTCATTTCGAACACTTTTTCTCTCTTTTTTTTTTTTTCTTCAAGTATGCGCCTTTTCAGTGCGACTGCGCACGTGCGCATGGACAAGTCTCAGCCTCTCACGGTGGCCTCAGTAACGACCGAGCGGGCCATGCTCAACTCAGCCAATGGCTGAAATGGCTGATTTGAGCATGTGACTAGTGATTTCTGAACTTGTGGCATCATTTATCGGGAGAACAGAAAGCAATTTTTAACTGATCTTGAATATTAGTTACCGTATTTACTCGCGTAATCCTCGCACCCCCCACATCGCCCAACAAAAATGCGATTTCTTTTTTTCCTCGAGTAATTATCGCATCCCCGAAAACTGCTGCAATAATGTCGTCTGCTCTTTCCAGCCATTGATGATGATAGCGCATGTCATCTGGCGCCATCTCTTAAGCATCAAGCGTACTATTGCACAGAGATTAAATCCAACTCAAGCCATGCCGAAGTGGCCAGTGCGCGTTGCGGCGTGTTTTGTATGTTGCGTCGGCAACCCTGTCAAGTTATGAGGCGATACTGAAGCTGTACGGCTGCTTGCAAGTTGCAAGTGATAGATAATGCACTAAAGAACGGCAACAGGGCCGCCGGTAGGCCCTTCGGAGTCTACGAGTTTTGTGTTCGCTACTGGTGATGGCTGCTGAAAGCCACCAAGACGCGATGGGCTTGCCGTGTGCCTAAAACTGGGATTGATGGTAAACTTTATTTCTTAAAAAGAAAACTGAGGGCAATTCTGTTAAATAGCCATCAGCCCAATACTGACGTCCCACGCTTACCTTTTGAGGGCTCCTGTTGAGCAACGAACGCCACTGCTACGCCCGCAACGTCCGCAAGCTTTGCGTATGGTATTCTAATTCTCGACTATTTGCTTCCACTTTTTGTGTCTCAATTAAATCTTGTCTTGTGTTGAACCTCTGCTTTTATTGTTGAGGTAAGTTTTAATTAGTACTTCTTAAAGCTTGCTGTTAGTTGCTGGTGCGAGAATCCTGATTTGCGGCCACTTCGTTTACTTTTTCGCTCTGTACGTTTTCGTAGAAAGTTTTCCCTGCGTAATTCTCGCACCCCCCAACTTTTCATCGGTTTTCCAGCAAAAAAAAGTGCGAGGATTATGCGAGTAAATACGGTAATTGCTGGCTGCGCACTGCGCTATAATATTTGGCTCGCGTGTTCTCAGAAGCCTCAACTACCTATCGGCAGCGTTTTCTGACCATGCTTAAAAAGTGTTGCAGGGCCCCGCTTCTTAACTTTGAGGAAAAGCTTCGCAGCAGTGCTGATTTCCCCTGGATATGTGCTTTCATGAATTCGCATCCTTACACTGCAGCAAAACAACCTTTACCGGGGGTTACATGCAGATTAATACACGCCTATTCGTTCAATGTGAATACTTCAAAATTGTTAATAATTTAAATTCAAATCGAACTGAATTCGAATATTTATACAAGCCTAGCATTATCCAAACAACACAGGTCCAATGGTTCGCACAAAGGTCTGTAAAAAATCACTATGTTCCCAAAACGGTCAAATTCAAACCGATTCTGAAAGTAAAGTGGCTGAACAACTACTAGAAAATGCAGGGTGATCGAAAAACAAATTCAACATGCAAAAATCAACGATCCAACGCATCAATCACCGGTGATCGATTTGAATAGTCTTGGTAACAAAAAGGTTGAAGGACTCATGAAAAGAAAGTGAAGGTGCCCAGTAGTAATTTTCCCTGCTTCAATAAAAATTAGACCATGCCCATTCTGAATTATTTCAGTGCAGTGTCCAGTCTATAATTAATCCCACCTGTTTGAAATCACTTTTTGGGCCATGCAGTACCACCGGCTATCGTAGGCACTAACGTGTGACATCAATGAGACGCTATACTAAGAGAAGTTATAAACACAGCGTTAGCTTTCTTTTGCTTTAAAATAATATATTTATAAGCACCTGAAAAAAATATAAAGCAACAATTTTCGCACTTTGAGTTGTCTCTTGTGCAAGCGCTGCAAGTGATCTCCTTAGTTCCGCTTTCAAGTACAGAGGGGTCCACTGTTAAAGGGAACACGGAGAACGTGTCATCTGCTCGGCGCCACCGCCGGATGACCTCGGCAACTAGTTTTGCGCAGAAGCAGTGAATGCTGTGGGTGGCACTCCTTTGTCGTTTCCTTCAGTTGCGGCTGCGCTTCCACTCAAGGCATAGTGCGGTCTAAGTCGCGAAATCTTAAAAATAATTGCTTTCCTTAGATCTAGAAGGAAAATCACGGGAATTAAGTATATTCAGATAAATGCAACCTCACACCAGCCGGATTGCAGTCTTTCGTTCCCCTTCTCGTTAAATAAAGAATTGCCCGCTTTGAGAAACCTTTCTTCTGGCATCCGTTAAAGGCGCTTGTAAATTCTTTGTTCAGCTTACGCACTGCAACAGCTCGAATCTGCATTAGTCATATCAAATACGTGCTCCACAAGCAAGAATATTTTTAATATAGTTAGACGAAAAAAATTTCTGCGTAAAAAAGAAGTCATGTTCTTTAATCACCAAAAATATCAACACGGTACTATTTTACATAAACTAATTTTTTTTTTCAGTTTTGTGACAGCTTGAGCATGGCCATGCAGCCTACGGACAAATTTCAAAGCACTGGAACCGTTAGCTTTGCGACGAGCTGAAGCACAGCCGCACCTCTGGCAGACGACGCACGAGCGCCGCCCAGAGCGCTCACTGCTCCTGCGCGAGACTAGTTGTCGCAACGGGACAGCGGTGGCACCGAGCAAGCGACACGCTCTGCGATGTTTCCTTTAACAGTGGACCCCTCTGTACATCCAGGATTAGTCACGTGTTGCCTTTGCTCGTTTAGCGCAGCATCCCAGCTTTTATTCTTACTGATTGCATTAGATTGTGTCTTTCGGTATTTTTTCGGTGGCTTAGTCCTCGCTTGACTACTTTGTGGATTGTCAGACAATGCTGCACAACTTATCGAAGTGGACACAGCCGTCATTACATCTCTTTGGTTCTGCATCAAAATGGTACTTTTACAGCTATTAAGTGAGCCCGGATGATGAAACGAGCCGAGGCATAGTACGAAATGGATAGCCAGGATTCTGGACACACATAGTTGAAAACTTTCAGAAAACATTCCACGACCTGTTCATGGAGATACAGCTTCAGACCACTCATCACCCCGCCTATTCATGGGGAAGCCATGAACAGCTATGAACCTCCACAGAAATGCGACCACCGCAGCTGGGATCGAACCCGCGACCTTCAAGTCAGCAGCCGAGTGCTATAATGCTGTACAACCACGACAGACAGACAGAAAGTAAAGAGCTCTGATATTGAGGTTATGTCCTTTCGTAATTGCGAGCCTACATTTACTCCTCCACCTGTGTTTCAAGGCAGCACATAGACATTTGGCCACCAGCTAAATCTAAGCACATAAGCCGCTAGCATTACGCCTCCTCCACTGAAATGCAGCTGTAGCGGCTGGAATTCAATTGCGCGACCTTCGTGTCAACAGTTGAGCATCACAACTAGACCACCACAATGGGTAGAACTTTCAACAAGATGCATTACTATTGGCCATACATTCGCTTAGGTAGTAACAGATAAAACATAAAAGGTACACAGGCTCACATCTTTTCCAGGATGTTGTACGCGGGCAGCTGCTGACATCTCTCATCTTTGAACAGTGTGGCCAACATACGTGACCTCTGTTGACCTGAAAATGCACGGCACAGTTTGAAGCATAAGCCTCGCAAGAATGGAACACAAGTAATAAAGACTGAACAAGACATCGTTGTGCAAAACAAAGGTGATAGGGAACACGCTATTATGAATAAAAAACGCCCACATTTGGACTGCCTTCTTGGCAGAAACAAAGCAGATGTGCAACAGCTCAAGTAGAATTTTGAAGAATTTTAGGAGCAGCAAAATGTTACTTTTGGAGCACTAAAATCTAAATTTGGAGCAGATTACGGCAAAAAAAAAAACCAAACAAGACAGCCATCATTTTATCACAAAAGATTAAACTTAGAGCAGTATTAAAAAGGCTTACATTTAGAAAAAGAAGCATGCACAAACCTTCATACATACCTAAATTGTACAAAGTGAAAATGCGCACTGCTACTTCAACCAAAGTAGTTTTTTTTTAAGCACCGCCTGCGTAAGCAGTGATGAAGTACACATTAGCATTTGCCACACCTGTCAAATATTTAGACAGACTCTGCGAATTCAATGTGATTCTGCCAAGCTGGCAACCCTGAAGTTCTGCAGATTCGTAAAACCAAGAAATAGGAGTGGCAAAAAAACCGTGCAGTTTTTATTTAGGGCTGCAGAAATGTCATACATTGCTCCGAACGATTACCTGTAACTTCTTTTAGGTGTCAGAGGTTATACTGCATAGTACTCACAATTATGCAGTGTAAACATGTATAAGTGATTGAAAAAAATGTGTCTTTCGACTAGTGCTAACATCCCCTTTAAAACCTAGGTGCTTATTCGCAAGTCACAGCTTCAGCAGCGTTCAGCACGACTTAAAACGAAGCCAAGAAACTTTCAAATCGCTACATCCCCTCTCCACCTTTTTTTCTTTCACAACGGGGTTAAGTTTGGGGCACAACTTTATGGCTTGCTTGCAAGGCATGTTCTACAAGATAAAGTAACAATGGCCCGCACCCGCGCCAACGGGCGCGCGGTGTGGTTACCTTATTAAGTTGAGTGTGTCTCCCGAGTGTCCTGACCTGGTGTGTGTGTGTGTGTGTGTGTGTGTGTGTGTGTGTGTGTGTGTGTGTGTGTGTGTGTGTGTGTGTGTGTGTGTGTGTGTGTGTGTGTGTGTGTGTGTGTGTGTGTGTGTGTGTGTGTGTGTGTGTGTGTGTGTGTGTGTGTGTGTGTGTGTGTGTGTGTGTGTGTGTGTGTGTGTGTGTGTGTGTGTGTGTGTGTGTGTGTGTGTGTGTGTGTGTGTGTGTGTGTGTGTGTGTGTGTGTGTGTGTGTGTGTGTGTGTGTGTGTGTGTGTGTGTGTGTGTGTGTGTGTGTGTGTGTGTGTGTGTGTGTGTGTGTGTGTGTGTGTGTGTGTGTGTGTGTGTGTGTGTGTGTGTGTGTGTGTGTGTGTGTGTGTGTGTGTGTGTGTGTGTGTGTGTGTGTGTGTGTGTGTGTGTGTGTGTGTGTGTGTGTGTGTGTGTGTGTGTGTGTGTGTGTGTGTGTGTGTGTGTGTGTGTGTGTGTGTGTGTGTGTGCGTGTGTGTGTGTATTGTGATGAGCGAGACAGAGAACAAGAGACAACACCCGATCCTGGGCCAGCTGTTCTTATTCTGTCTTCATCTTCCTCTACCTTCCCTTAGGTGCCCACGCGCCGAAGCGCCAGCGTCTTTCTTGGTCATGACACTCGGCCATGACTGCGCGCGCGCGGAGCTGGCGGCAAAGTTTCTGGTGGATGGCACTGGCTGCCTCGAGTTGGTCACTCTTTTGCACGCCACGATGTATTTTGAAAAAGTGCTGTGGACTCAGGCGGCCGGCACTGGCTGCCCCGTTGCGGCCGATGCTCTCGACCGCGGTTTGGTCCCGGTATCTGCCAAAGGTAGATCTGGCGGTCGATATAGAGGCTGCATCTCGGAGGTCGGCCTTGGCCAGCTGACACTGGGTGCCAGAGTCTTCCACAAGTCTACCGGGAGGTCAGGACTGGCTGCTGTCTGCATCTTGAGCACCAACTTTCTCCTCATGATTTTGGTCAGTGACACCAGCAGTGGTTACCTTGGGCTCTACCGGCGCCACGGCGGTTCAAGCATAGGCGATGCTGGTGTCTCCACTTGCCTCAGTAAAGGTGATATTGGGGCTGGCTTCTCTAACTGAGCTGTATGAGGACTGGTATCAGCCTCTTCCACTGACATGATGGCATCGCGTATCGGCGCGGGTACTGAGAGCAGCAGTGGCGTGTTGCACCTGCGTCTGACGTCATTCGTAGGACAGGCGGAGAAGCTTTCTGCCGCGCGGCTGGAGGGCTCCGAGGAACCGTCGAGGTGTTACTCCACTTCAGCTCGGTGTGCGAATGGGGTTGCGTCGGTGAAGGGCAATGCAGCACAGTCGAGATGACTCTCTGCGGCTGTTTCGTTGGAGCAACGCCCTTCAAGAGGTCCGACTTCGGTAGCAACCTCTGGCCGCAGCGAACTTGCTTCAGGAACTTCTCGTGTGGTAAGCTGCAGCGCATAGCTGCAAAGCCTCTGGATCTTTCTCCTCGATACTGGCCAGGTTGGACGGGGTGGTGGTGGAGAGGTGGTAAGGATTACGACCGAAAGCAGCTATGAGCTTGCAGCTCCACTCCGCCCATGACTGCTGCTTCCAGCCTTCATACCGGTGCCAGGCCGCTACACCTTCCCGAAGACGGTCTACAGCCACGGTCTATTTCTGAGATTCTGTCCAGGCCTCGCGCATTGCTATCGCGTTGACGGTTGACACCCAGCTGTCGGCGTCGTTCCGGACCCCATGGAATTCCGGTAGTTCGCAGACAGCTGGTGATTGTGAGGTGGCAGGTGGCAACGCAGAGATCACCGACGCGAAGCAGTCGAGCTGGTGTGAGAGCTCGATCAGAGAAGACCGAAGCTCCCTGTGTTGCTCTGGTGTGCTTGCCTCAAGGTCGTATGAGGCAGCTACATCCAACACAGCGTTAATGTCACACAATGCTGGCAACATTGTAGGAGCTCGCTCGGCGATCAACGCTGTCAGTTTGTTATCTCGGCGCGTTGCAGTGCGATGGTACACCGCAGCTCCACGGCACTGTCGCACGAGGCTTCTGAACCACTTTGGTTCGCGTCCGTGAAGTACGTGGTTTTAGTAGTACTCACGGTGGTGTCACACACGTCCAAGGAAGCATGAACAGCATTTCTTGGTGGCTCATGTGTTGGAAGAGTACCGGACTGGGAATGCAGGCCGTGGGAAGCTTGAACAGCATTCCCAAAGGACAGAAGCCCGTGTGTTAAGGCCGCGAAGTGGTAGCATAGTGTCCATTGGGTGATGCCCTGGTACCACAGAGGAGGCATGGACACTGTCCCCTGATGGTCCGATGGGCAGCTGAAGCGGCGGCCGGATTGTTGACTCCATCGCCGAAAAAGCTGAATGGCATTCCTGGATGGAGAAGCCCGCACTGCCGACGAACCACGAAGACACGTACCAGTGGCTTCCCACAGAGGGTTCACTTGTCGGCTTGCGCTGCCGAGGAGGCCTTGACGCCATCCTCAAGCGGCGCTTATCACGGCTGTCCTGGATGACGAAGCCGGGACGTAAGACTTCTTCTTCGTCGACTGCGCCATTGTGATGAGCGAGACAGAGAACAAGAGACAACACCCGATCCTGGGCCAGCTATTCTTATTCTGTCTTCATCTTCCTCTACCTTCCCTTAGCTGCCCACGCGCCCAAGCGCCAGCGTCTTTCTTGGTCATGACAATATATATATATACATACATATACTCATTAGGCCAGGACACTGGCAAAACGCGATCGACTAAATAACACCGTGGCTTAGGATTAGGGTCTGTCCGCTTGGACTGATTGATGATGCAAACTGTGGGTGGCCAACATGGCCTCCATTCCTCGCTCAAGCTAGCGCAACTAGAAATATTTTGAGGCTGGTTGGGCATTTTGGCGCAGTGTGGCGCAATTTCAGCAAATTTCATGGTTTTGGTGCAGCTCAGCGTAAAAATGGTGCAGCTCAGCGCAATTTGGTGCAACTGGCACAGCTGTTGCACCCCTCAACAAAATGAAAATAATAGCTCACAGTAAATGACTACAGAATTTAACCAACTATAACATCGCCTTTCACTACAAAAAAAAATTGTTCCAGAAATTGCCTTTTCGGAGATGTTGGTAAGAAAACTTAAACTACATCTATGAAAGCCTATGGCAATAAGTTAGTGTTATCTGTGTGATCCCCAAGATTTCGACAAAATGAATTCTTACCTGAACGGATGTCACGCACCTTTCAACCTTTGATTACAAAACCTCACTATTGCGCAGTTATTGCACTAGCACAAAGAAATTGGCAACATTTAGTCTAAGCACAGGCTACCATTGTGTCAGTTAAGGTTGAGGCATTGTTCAATAAATATGCCAACGCTATCAATTGATACACCAATAAGCCACACCAAACATGTGAGAGACTGTACTATATACTAGGACACTACAACCACGTAGATGACATGCCACAGTTCATACACAGCAACAGAGTGGTGCCCGAGAGCCACAAGTGATGAGTGAAACGGATAGATGTGAAAGTAAACATTCCCTCCCCCTTTTTTTTGATTGCCAGGATAAAAATATTTAGGGTTTAACATTACAAAACCACCATATGAAAGTGAGAGTAGTGGAGGGCTGCGGAAATTTCGTCCACCTGGGGCTCTTTAACATGCACCTAGATCTAAGTATACAGACCTAATGCATTTTCACCTACGTCAATATGCAGCCGTGCAGCAGCGATTTAATCCCAATTGCCAGAATTCAAGGCATACTGCACTCTTGTTGGTAAAAATATGATGTATTAAATTTTCCCTTAAAAATCCTTATTATGTCTAAACTAGTTTCCTCGTACTTTGAGCCTGTAAAAAGTGAATGCGCACAATTAGCTTTCAAGGCACGTTCGAGTTGAATAAATAGCAGTGCTCCTAAATAAAGCAGTGATGTGTTTAGCTATTCCTTTCACATCATCTGCGCAAGTCTGCAGCAGTAGAGAAAGCACTCACCGGCTGAGGCCAGGATGGTGCAAATGAGTGCATTCCTGAGAGCAGTCATTCGCTCATCCTCGTGAATTATCGGCTTGTACGAGAGCTCGTTGTACCGCTGAGCCGCCTCGATGAATTTGCGCCTGTAGTCCAACACCCTGGCGTAGCACACCTGCCAACAGGCATTGACAGTACCACATTTGATACAACAGCTCAAGTTGCTTGTTCTTTGCACCTTGTAAAGCAAACTGAAAAACTATCACTCTTTAATTAGGACAGAAACATTTCAAATTAAAAGCTAACCACAAGATAAGTGTTGCAATTACAACAACACATAATGCTAATACCTGCTCTCTTATGCCTCAACCTGGGAAGATTTAGAAATTAGAGATCAGTTTCTTATGTCAAGGCATTTGAGATAATACCTTAACGTAAGAAACTGAAGCTCTGTTTTAGTCCATTATTTGGCCATAGGTCCAATACTTGAAGAGAAAAAATGTCAGCTTGCATATTTGAAACAGATCAAGTGCAACTGCACAGTGACGAATGTTTACAAAAGTGGATAGGATAGTGTTTTTCATCTGCACTATTCTATCTACTTATCTGTCTGCGTGCCAGTGAACTTCAAGTCCTGTGCAATTATGAATCATAACCGATTGGATTGGGTCACCATTTTGTGCCAAGCTTACACACATTACTGACTCCTGTCGGAAGTCCCAGAATTCAACAGGGTCCATTTTCACTCATTTCAGCAATAAAAGGGTGGCTTCTTTTATTCTTTTAGGGGGGAGAGGGGTTCTCGGAGCAGTAATTTTATGGCTCCGCCTATAGCTCTCCTTTCAATATGCTCAGAGTGTCAAAGCTCTTGACACTGCACTGCTCATATCTTTCTACACTAGAGACACTTATAAAGAACTTCCTTGAGAATATGGCAGCACTGCACAAAATACTCAGCATGCTAGAAAAATGTTTTAGCACTGGCCTAACAAACCTCCGAAGCCTTTTTCGAGGGACTGGTATTTCTTTCCTCACAGTAATACTCAGGGGTGAGTGACGAAATTCCCTCTCATAAAGTTTGTGGCCGCAAAGTAACGTTATCTACACACACACACACAAACACACACATGCACACGCACTCGCTGTAAACCACAGAGAACAGCTTGCAATGATGTACAGTCATACAAGAAAAAAAAAAGCAGGAATGAGCATCACATAAAAATTCTGAAGCCCAGCTATGGGGGCTAAAAGGGGAGGTGGGAGCATTGCAGCCAGCACGCACGGCGACGAGTGTAGCAGTTGTTTATGCCGAGAGATGGCGCACATGTACCTTCTCAGTTCATTCTCTCTGGTAAGAAGCACAGGCAGTGTGTATCGTATACGCCTCCGCTGCTATGTTTGCGCTGTCGATGAAATATGAAAGCATTCCCATGGCGTTAATAACATTGCGCAAACTTGTGAAGCACCAAGCACACAGTTTCACGCTCAGATGCTCAACTTAGTTCGTTTCGGCCAGAAAAGCAAGCGTCAAAGCCTGTTTATGCTATTCTGAGCTACGAGGACCAGTTAACAGAACGGCAGCAGGCCATTGTGCAAACAAATATGTGAACAATGATAAGAGCAACTTTGGCTTCAACAAAAACGTCTTTGCTGCCATCGTGAAAAAAAACAGAAAACAAAATGTATGGGCGAGTTTTATGGGCATGGACGCATTTTGATTGACGAGATGGAGCTTCTTGAAAGCCTCAAGATGACAAGCAGTTGGTTTATTGAAGGCTTCGTCAATCTGGGTGACGACACTCTCTTTGACCAAAGCACACAAACATGTAATCGCGGTCTAGTAGCATTGTGGCAGCCATTTTCAGAAAGCTTTAGCCAAATATTGGGATTACAGCAAAATCTCGTTAATTCGACCCCCATTAATTCGAAATTTCAGTTATTTCGGCCACGCCGTAAAATGTACATTGTTCCATGACTGAAAACCCTCATTAATTCAGACAAATTTGGCCACGCTTCGGTTAATTCGAACGCCCGACCAAGGTCGAGTCAGGGCAGGGAAGCAGCAGCGGATTCTGCCAGCCAAATCGGCAGCGCACCTAGACAACTTTGGGATCAGATTGCGGCCTCTAAAATTCAAAACTTCGTCCATGGGTAGTACATCTCGGAGGCACAAACATGCTTACAGCTCTTTCAATGACACACACACGGTATACGTATTATGTGGCACATGTATATTTATTTTGCCAGGCAACTACTTCGGGATCCGATGAGTTAAGCTTCTCCACTCTACTGCACCGTTGAGCAGCATTTGCACCCTCCTTCTCCATGGCTATGCCACAGTGGCAAGCGCGAGTCAGAGGCGCTATCAAGCGGCTCCAGCGCAGTGTCATATGGCGACTGCAAAGGGAAGGCGTGCGCGTCGGCGTCCATATGTCTACCAAGGCTATGACGGCACTCCTCTGGAAAGCGCACACCGGCGGCGGCGAGTCGCGCGCGGCCACGGCCGAGTGCGAGGGAGGTGCTGGCTGCGGTGCGTGACACCACTGATCGTCCGCGCAGCGCATCGAATCGCGCGCACACAGGCGGCAAGCCGCGCACGACGGCGGCAGAGTATCATTGCGCATTCGCAGACCATTGCCACGCGGAATTGGCTCACCGAGGCCAGTGTAGACAAAAAAAAACACATGGTGGGTTAAACAACCAAAATGAAAGGAAGTTCACCGCTACTGTCATCAGCAATGGGCCACCTAAGGATTTGCCTTTCCTTTTTTCTTGCGCGTCGAACACGTTTGCATGACGGTTGAGTGGGATTGCTCACTTCCAGTGTGGTTTAAATTTTTTATCTGTACGTGATCAGTGTCATCTGCAGTCTTACTGTTTGCTGTTTTTTGAAAAGTTTGCCGGTTCTCATTTCGTTTTTACCACCGTGCGTTTTTTTTTTTTGTGTGTGGAAGTGTTGTCTACTTCGTGCGTGCGCGTGTGACCACCGCAGAGCGACGCCGGGATGGCTTCCCCTCCCTCTCCTGCGGCCCCAACTGCCCCAACTCTTGCGGCGAAGAGGGTGAAGTACGAAGCAAAGGATTTGGCTGTAAAGGTAAAAATATGGAAGGTGCTGCCAGCAGGAGCATCTCGAAAAGAAGTGATGGAAAAGTGCAATGTGAAGAAAAGCACTCTGAGCACTTACGTGAAGAAGAAAAGATTGTGCAAGTGTATGACGGAGACATGTTTGGCGACCGAAGGAAGAGGCTTCGAACGACAGCACATCCCAAGCTAGAAGCGCTGTTGCGCTGGATTGCCGTTTCGCGCGATGCATGTTTGCCCTTGAGCGGCCCCCTTATCTGCGCACAAGCAGAGAAGTTCACGGTGACCATGAACACTGACTCCTTTAATGCGTCGGAAGGCTGGTTCGACTGCTTCAAAAAGCGACACGGGCTGGTGTTCCATAACGTGTGTGGTGAAACAGGTGCGGTTGACAAAAGTGTTGTGCAGGAGTGGCAGTCTGGACTATCCGTGAGCCTTATTACGTGTGAGCCATGCAATATTTTCAACGCTGATGAGACAGCGGTGTTCTATAAGGCTCTGCCTGACAAGACAATCGCGTTTAAGGGGGACCCGTGCGTCAGTGGAAAACGAAGTAAAAAACGCGTGACAGTCCTGGCTGCTAACATGACCGGCACCACAGAGCAGCTGCCGCTGCTATTGATCGGGAAGGCTGCGAAGCCAAGATGTTTTAGGAATATTAAGCAGCTGCATGGAGTAAGGCAAGCAGTACGAAGTAAGCCTGCTAAGCGCAATCCACATGCTGACATACGTGTGGAACAACACACTGCCTGCAGTAGTCGCAAACTGCTTTAGGCATAGCGGCTTCGTGCGCGACGCTACTGATCCGGGTATGGTGGCCAATGAGAAAATCGGTGAAGAGAAAGATAGCTGCTATGTGAGCATCATGCCAGTTGGTGTACCCCTGGGCGATTTTTTCGCAATTGACAGCTATGGTGCCGTGGCTGGCACAGTGACCGACAGCGATATCCTCGTCAAAGTTTTGGACGGCGAAGCGTAATCATCTGACGAGGACGTAAGTGATGCTGACGAGCCTCCACGCCACACAAAGACGGAGGCTGCGCATGCGTTGGCCGTTTTGGAGGACACATGCATGCTTTCCTCGGACAGTGTGTGCGGAAAAGCCTCACCCTTGTGAGTTTTTCGTAACCGCAGATGGAACACCCTGGATTAGGAGTATACAACGACAGTTAGGGTTAATTCGGACATTCTCTGTGGTCCTGTGAAGTCCAAATTAATGGGGTTTTACTGTATTTGGATTCCACGAAAATGTAAAGACAAAACGCATGCTTGCGAAGATAACTGATGCGACACTAGCCGCTGATAAGCCTGACCCTTCTGAGGATTTTGTAACTGCATATGGAGCATCCTGGATTAGGAGTATACAACGACAGTTAGGCATCAAACGAACATCAAAGTCCATTTTTCACAAAGTAAAGCACTCAGGCCTGCATATCACACCAGGAGTGTGCACTTCTTATCAGCCTTTAAACTTGTGATGCGCTAAAGGGAAAGGAGAAAACAAAACAGTGATGACACAGAAAGATGCATAAACAACTACTTTATTTTGATCGACCTGATGTATGAAAAAAAAGAAAAGAGAGGAGGCTACCCATGGTGCTGAACCTACAGAGATGCTTTCCCGTTTTAATCAAACAGAGAGGGAAATTACCAAAGCTTTTTACAGTCGAACTCCTTTATAACAGACACTGATGTAAGAGACATTTGGGTATAAGAGACACTGGTGCACCTACAATGAAATAGGAGTTGATAAAGAAAATCCCATCCACACCGGGGTATCCTGCTTATAAGAGACACCTCATATGAAAGACAAGAATTACTGCTACGTGCAAGTCTCTTATAAAGGGGTTCAACTGTACATGCATATCAGTGAAGGAAGTATTAGCACTCTCTCGATTGCTATTTCCCTCAGAAAGACATCAGCGTTTTGAAGGAAACCACATCGCTGCATACGCAATTCCTGACCTATTTCAGTGAAATTGTTTAAAGCCCGAATATGTTTTCTTTTTCGTATTCTGTTTTCTCTCCCCTCTTTTCTTTTTTTCCCATTCATAACGCTGTTCACGATCAAAATAACGTACAGTATAAGCTCGTTAATTCGACACCCGTTAATTCAAAAATTCGGATAATTCGGACGGCTCTATTGGTCCTGGCCAAAGTGCATGTTAATCTATGGGACCAAACCTTCGTTATTTCGTAGGAATTCGGCTCCGCACCGCTTAATTGGGACAAATGCTGACGGCTGCTGCTACACAAAAGTGTGATAAAGCAGCGCTGGCGTTACTGGAGTGAAACCGAAACCTGAGTGGCATCGCCATCATCATCAACTAGTGGGGGCGATCGCAGCGTTACCGAACGTCGGCGTCTTCTTTCTTCTACACTCAGCGCCTCCGAAGCCATTTTCCCTTGTGTTCTCATGTCGGAACCATCTCTTCTTGCGGAGTTCTCTTTTTCTTCCATTGTGACCGTATTTGCATGCCACCACCATTGTGCGCTACAGTGATGGCAACGCCGAAAGAGCAGCAGAACTACGACGCGAAGAACTTGGCGACTAAAGTGGAAATTTTGGAAGCACTGAAGAACGGCGAATCGCGACAGCAGGTTATGACCAAGTACAACGTGAAGCAGAGCACTTTGGGAACGTACGTGAAAAATGAACAACAGATTCGACAAGCCTTCGAAAGCGAGAAGTTTCATGCCTCTAGAAAGTGGTTGCGAACCGCAGCTCATCCCCAGCCGAAGAAGCTTTGCTCTGGTAGATTACTGACCGTCGCATCGCGCATCTGCCTTTGAGCGGACCTCTCATCATGGCGCAAGGCGAGAAGTACACTGCAATGATGAACATTGAATCGTTCAAAGCGTCAGAAGGGTGGTTTGCGAGGTTTCGAGAGAGACACGAACTTGTCTTCAGAAGTGTGTGCGGCGAAAAGGTCAGTGTTGACCAGAGCGTGACCACCAAATGGAAAAATGTGAAGCTGCTGGAGCACATCGCCGCATATGAACCACGTGACGTGTTCAATGCAGATGAAACTGCTCTATTTTTCAGAGCTCTGCCCGACAAGACGGTGACTTTCAAAGGGGACGCGTGCATTGGTGGCAAGAAGTGCAAGCAAAGAATAACTGTGCTTCTTGCCGCCAATATGACTGGCACGGAGTGCTTGCCACTACTTGTCGTTGAGAAGGCGCTTAAGCCACGTTGTTTTAAGAGCGTCAAAAGCCTTCCTGTCGAGTATACAGCGAACAGGAAGGCATGGATGACATCGGACATTTTTCGCGGCTGGCTGCAGCAGTTGGACCGGCACTTCACGTCGAAGGACTGCAAGATAATTATGGTTGTTGACAACTGCAGTGCCCAAAACTGTACAGTCGGACTGAAGAGCATCAAAGTAGTTTTTTTGCCTCCCAACACTTCGTCTGCTCTTCAGCCGATGGACCAGGGTATCATTCACTACGTGAAGTCGAAGTACCGCAAGCACCTGCTAGAGCGAATGATCCTATGCTCAGAAGCTGGAAAGTTGTATCAAGTGGACTTACTCGGCGCAGTGTACATCATCGTCCACGTGTGGAAAAACACTCCGCCGCAAGTCATCGCCAACTGTTTTCGGCACAGCGGTTTTGTGAAGCCCGAGCATGCAGCAGTAGCTGACGATGGCATCGAGGAGGTGTCAGCCGAGTCCACCAACGATGAGTGCCCGACTTTCGATGCTGTCCTTCCCACAGATGTGACCTTTCAGGACTACATCGCGATTGATCATGGTGTCGCCACGAGTGGTCTCCTGACCGACCAAGAGATTATTAATGATGTCACGGGCGCCCATGAAGACCACGATTCCGACGAAGAATCATGCGAGGAAAAACAGCCACGACCTCATCGCACCTCACGGGAAGTCTCGGAGGCGCTGTTAATATTAGAGGACGCTTGCCTGAACACTCCCGACAGCTTGCGTGCTGTTGGCCATTTGGAACAGTTAAGAAAAATTGTGATGTCAGCCGGAATCTGCGCGAAAACGCAGACGACAATTACAAAATACTTCAACAAATAAAGGTATGCTTCTGCAGCTTGATTTTAAATGTTGTTTTCCCTGTTCATTCGTTAATTCGACGTTCGGTTAATTCGGACAGTTTTTCCGGTCCCGTGAAATCTGAATTAACGAGCTTTTACTGTAGTTGTTAGTTTGTGCATCCTTCTGTGTCGTCTCTGTTTCGTTTTTTTCCTTTCCCTGCACTGCATCGTAAGTATGAAGACGTAGCCACTTATCAGACTTCCCGCATCTTGCGAAGTTCGACTTCGCACGCATCAGCATTGTGTCAACGGGCCTCCAAAAGCCCGAAAGAAGGGCCAGGATACATGCTGTGAAAGAGGAGTGGAACTGCAACAAGTAGGATATTGTGCGGCTTAAAAGAGTGTAGCCAGAATTGTCATAGAGCCATGTGGGTATCAAAAACTCAAGGCAAACCTTGATTTCATACTGCTCGATGATGACATAGTAGGACACTTGTATGCATACAGAAAGATATTAAAAGAATGTATTATAGCGAAATAACTGTATGTCTTATAAGTAGGCTTGTGTGAATAGTCAATTTTAGGTTCGTGTGAAATCGAAGCGAATAGTGATTTTGGTCAAATAATTTTGAATCAAATTCAATTAGTATACATGACATAAAGAAAAATGGGCATATTTATTATGACCTAACTAACCTGCACAATATTTTTTTAATTGAAGTATAATGTAAATGCAAGGTAAGCAGCGGTAGCGGCGTCGGTACCGAAGCAGCAAGAGCAGGCCGAGTATACGGGCAGCGTCGCAGCAGCAATCAGGCAGTCCTAGCTCGTGCCTCGCGCCCACGTGTCGATGTCGCTGCAGTAGTGGGCATTTCTCTTCACTACACTACGTCCCCCGTCGGAAAAGGAGCCATCCTGGCGACTCACGGTGAACAGAGTACGAGCGGATCGTAATAAGGTTTCAGCCGCTGTACGTGAACAATGTCACGTCCCCGAAAGCGCTGGTCTGTGGATGGCGTAACGGGTTCGACGATGTAGTTAACTGGTGAAGTCTGCGAGACAATGCGGTAGGGTCCCTGGTATATTGAAAAAAACTTCGAGGAAAGCCCTGTAGGCACAGCAGGAACCCAAAGCCACACAAGAGTGCCCGGAACAAAGTTGGGGTACGGGTGGTTATCGTCACGCCGAGATTTTTGTCTCCATTGGTCGATGGTTGTGAACGACTGGGCGAGCTTACGGCATTCCTCGGCGCGGCGGGCAGCTTCAGAGATGGGCGTAGACTCGGAGGAATCGGGGTGGTAGGGCAGAATGGTATCTAGTGTGGTGGAAGGGTCTCGGCCATATAACAGGAAAAATGGTGAAAAGCCCGCAGTCGCCTGTGGAGCAGTATTGTAGGCGTATGTTACAAAAGGCAGAATGAGGTCCCAGTCGGAGTGGTCTGAGGCAACATACTTTGATATCATATCGCCTAGGGTACGGTTGAATCTTTCCGTTAATCCATTCGTCTGCGGATGGTAGGCGGTGGTAGTCCGGTGAATAATACGGCATTCGGCAAGGAGTGCGTTGACGACTTCAGAGAGGAACACACGTCCTCTGTCGCTGAGAAGTTCGCGCGGTGCGCCGTGACGGTGAATAAAGTGCCGCAAGAGAAAAGAAGATACGTCGCGTGCTGTGGCAGCAGGCAAAGCAGCTGTTTCTGCGTATCGCGTCAGATAGTCGACAGCGACAACAATCCAACGGTTTCCGGAAGCCGTGAATGGAAGAGGCCCGTACAGATCGATCCCAATGCGGTCAAAAGGCCTGGCTGGGCAAGGAATTGGCTGGATCGGACTAGAGGTATGATGAGGCAGAACTTTCCGTCGTTGGCACTGCGGGCATGACTGAATGTACTTGCGCAAAAAGGTGTACATGCCTCGCCAATAAAACCGGGAGGAAATCCGAGCGTATGTTTTGAAGATGCCCGCATGTGCGCACTGAGGGTCAGCGTGGAAAGCTGAACATATTGCAGCACGAAGATGGCGAGGTATGACAAGTAGCCACTTTCGGCCCTCAGACTTGTAATTCCTGCGATAAAGGAGGCCATCGCGGACCTCAAAGTGAGCCGCTTGACGGCGCAACGTTCGAGAAGATGGAGAAGTCGACGGATCTGAAAGGAATCGCAGAACAGAGCTGATCCAGTCATCCTTGCGTTGCTCAGACGCCATGTCACAGTTATCTGGGAACGCAACCATTTCGTCCACGGCAGATAAACATGCAGAGCTTTCAGCGGACATAGGCGAGCGTGATAAAGCGTCGGCATCAGTGTGACGTCGGCCAGACCTGTAGACAACACGCATGTCGAACTCTTGCAACCGCAAAGCCCAGCGAGCTAAACGGCCGGAGGGGTCCTTCAACGTGGATAACCAACAAAGCGCATGGTGATCGGTGACTACGTCGAAAGGGCGACCATATAGGTACGGTCTAAATTTACCTAGAGCCCATATAATTGCCAGACACTCCTTCTCTGTCACAGAATAGTTCTTCTCCGCTTTGGTGAGGGTACGGCTTGCGTATGCGACTACGTACTCCTGGAATCCCGATTTACGCTGCGCGAGCACGACGCCGAGTCCAACACCGTTGGCATCGGTGTGTACCTCCGTCGGAGCAGTCGGGTCGAAATGACGCAAGATTGGTGGCGAGGTTAACAGACGGCGCAACTTTTCGAAAGCATCATCACAGGCGGGTGACCAAGCGTAACTTTTCGAGTCACTGCGTAGAAGTTCAGTCAAGAGGGCGGTGATCATAGCAAAATTCCGAATAAAGCGGCGGAAATAGGAGCAGAGGCCAAGAAAGCTGCGCAGATCCTTCAGAGACGCAGGTTTAGGGAACTCTGCAACTGCCTGAAGCTTGGCTCTGTCAGGAAGAATACCCTCTTTAGATACAACATGACCGAGGATGGTGAGCTGACTTGCGCCGAAGCGGCATTTCTTAAGGTTGAGCTGAAGGCCGGCGTCAGTTAGGCACTGCAGCACTTCATCTAGCCTGCGGAGATGCGTTGGAAAATCCGGGGAAAATATAATCACATCATCCAAGTAGCACAGGCATGTTTTCCACTTCAGGCCACGCAAAAGATTGTCCATCATCCGCTCGAATGTTGCGGGTGCATTGCAAAGACCAAAAGGCATGACACAGAATTCGTAAAGGCCATCAGGTGTGACAAAGGCTGTCTTAGGCTGATCTTCAGGTGCCAGAGGGACTTGCCAGTAGCCACTCCGTAAGTCAATAGAAGAGAAGAACTCCGCACCTTGGAGGCAGTCAAGGGCATCGTCGATTCTCGGTAACGGGTAAACGTCCTTTTGAGTTATTTTGTTAAGACGACGGTAGTCAACACAGAAGCGAATTGACCCGTCCTTCTTCTTAACGAGAACGACTGGAGATGCCCAGGGGCTGTTCGAAGGCTGGATGACGCCACGCTCGAGCATGTCAGCTACTTGGTCATCGATAACCTGGCGCTCGGCTGCGGACACGCGATAGGGTCTTTGACGCAATGGCGCATTGGTACCCGTGTTGATGCGGTGACACACGGCTGACGTGCGGCCGAGGGGAGTATGCTGGCAGTCGAAGGAATAACGGAACTTGTTCAGTAGTCGTAGAAGCTGAGCACGTTGCGAAACGGTTAACGTGTCGGCGATGGAGCTGCTCAGTACGTCCGGCCTAGTAGTCTGCGGCGAAGATGCACAGGTCACTCCGGCGACTTCGTGTTCGGCGGAAAAACCAGCCGGCATGTCGATAATTGCAGAAGGGTCGAGACTGTAAACACGCCCGACGCACTCACCCCGGAGTAGTGTTACAGGACATGACAACAGGTTCGAGATGAGTAGTCTGCTGACGCCGTCATGAAGTTCTAGAAGGGCATAAGGTAGCGGCGAACACTTGCGACGAACGAAAAGAGCAGATGGCGTGAAAAGGGCACTAGACTCGGCGAGAGAGTTGCAAGACACCATGGTAAGGGCAAAAGAGTGCGGCGGTATGATGACGTCTTCAGCAACAAATAGTTTGTCCCCGGTTTCATGAGCATCATATAATGGAGCGTCATAAAACACTTCAAATGCCACCTCAGCGCGCGAGCAATCGATGACGGCCTTATTAGCGAAGAGAAAATCCCAGCCCAAAATGAGGTCATGGGAGCAGGAATCCAACACTAGCAATTCAACGACATAAATGAGGCCATCAATCGCGATGCGAGCAGTACAAGCAGCGGCCGGTGTGACGTGATCTACACTGGCTGTACGAAGTGATATACTAGCTAGTGGCGTCATAACTTTTTTCAGCAAGCGGCAGAGTTTAGCACTTATCACTGAAACTGCGGCACCAGTGTCGACGAGAGCGAGTGCAGCGACGCCGTCCACATGTACGTCCAGAACATTCGTTGGTGAAGTGAGAGGCCTTGGTCTTTTCGCTGGCGACGCAGTTCCTGCCTCTGGAACTGCGGCAATTAGTTTTCCCACTCCGGCGATGAAGGACGACGACGCATCGGCGATGGCGAGCGGCGTCGAGGTGATGGCGAGCGGCGGTTAACAGGAGGGCGGTGGTCGGCGTACGATGACATCTGGTCGGGTGGCTGAGAGCCTGTGAACGAACGGCGCGGTGGCACATAAAGGGCAGGTTCGAAGGTCTGGTCGTAGCTCTGTCGGTAGACAGGAACGCGCCGACGGCAGTATCGCGCTATGTGGCCAGGTAGCCCACAGGCAAAGCATATTGGGCGATTGTCGAGTGTACGCCATTGTCCACTACTCTGGACGGACCTTGACTGAGCGAACCGAGGAGTGGGTCGGAGCGGCACGGCTGAGGGAAGCGACGTAAAAGTCTGAAGAGGTGGTCGAGCCGCTACTTCAGCATAGCTTAGAGGTGCATTTACCTCGGCACAGGCAACAGGGCTCGGCAAGGGTGAAGTGTCACGGGCAGATGGCAGAGCCGCGCAAACTTGCTCCTGGATGACCTGGCGAATGTTTGCTGGCAGAGGTGACGCTGGTTGGCCGGCTGTTGATAGCAGCGATAGCTGACGAGCGACCTCAGCACGAACAAACTCCTTAATCTGCGATAGCAGCGACTGAAGGTCAGATGTGGTGGTCAGGCTGGAGAGGGTGTCATCCGGGACGTCAGGGCGTCGAGTGAGAAGACGCTGTCGTCGCAGCTTGTCGAAACTCTGACACAACTCAATGACCTCAGAGACAGTGACAGGGTTCTTGGAGAGCAGCATTTGAAAGGCGTCGTCGGAAATGCCTTTCATGATATGTCGCACCTTGTCAGTTTCGGCCATCGACCGGTCGACACGCCGGCAGAGGTCAAGGATGTCCTCTATGTAGCTGGTGAATGTCTCACCAGTTTGTTGGGACCGGCCTCGTAGGCGTTGTTCTGCGCGAAGTTTGCGCACACCAGGGCGTCCAAAAACATCTGCGATGCAGGTTTTGAAGGTAGTCCAGATGGGGATATCCGCCTCATGGTTTCTGTACCACAGCTTGGCAACATCCGTTAAATAAAACATCACGGTGCCAAGCTTTGTGGGATCGTCCCATTTGTTAGTAGCGCTGGCTCGTTCATACGATTCCAGCCAATCCTCAACGTCTTTCTCGTCGGTGCCGCTGAAGATGTCGGGTTCTCGCAAGAGCTGTGCACCGGGACAGCTCCTGCGTGGCGAAGCCGGTGGGGGTGTGAAGACAGCGTCGTCAGGCATGACGGACGGCAGCTTTCGGCTACGCAGTTCCAGGACTGGGGAAGACCGCAGCACTCTCCATCAAAATATAATGTAAATGCAAGGTAAGCAGCGGTAGCGGCGTCGGTACCGAAGCAGCAAGAGCAGGCCGAGTATACGGGCAGCGTCGCAGCAGCAATCAGGCAGTCCTAGCTCGTGCCTCGCGCCCACGTGTCGATGTCGCTGCAGTAGTGGGCATTCCTCTTCACTACAGAAGTAAGGCCTCTGAGCAAATGCCTTTTTTTTTTTTTTCGTCCAAATAAAGTCGAAGAAACAACTTTGAGTGGTAGCATGTTTTCACTTTTGGTAGGATCCAAACGATAACCTGTAAAACACAAAATATTTTAAAATTTATTATCCTTACAGCATATTGTTGCAATGCAGAAATAACAGAAGACAGGAGCGACAAGGAAAAACCAAGGTCTGTATTTACAGATCGCAAACCAGAATGGAAGACCCAACGTCGTCTTCCTCGGATCTCAGTGATGGTTGTTCCTCGTGCTCGTTACTTCGTTGTCCTCTGCTATCCTGAAGGCTTTTAGTCGTGACATCAGCCTCCCTTCCAAGAGTGTATCGTCCCGATGCTTCATATTCCCAGGTGTTTGTATCCACCGGAAGCGCATGAGTTCTCTCGGACAAATATGGTTTCATTCAAACCACGTGGACGACTTCTGGTGCATGTCTTTGACGTCTTGAGCAGTGCGCACTATCAGGAACAAGCTCATAGTTAACGTCACTGAGGCATCGCAGAATTTTATACAGCCTGAAGTACTGTCTTGAAAGTTTTTCCGAGAGGCCACAACACCGAATTGGAGTCCAGACCCAGACTTGCTCTCCCGGCTCGTATGAGATTGGTCGGTGACGAAGGCTGTAACATCTTGAATCGTAGTCCTGCTGACGATGAATACGTATGCACGCAAGTTGCCAGCTTCTTCAGCAAGCTGGGTGATGTAATCGATATCCGTGGACACCTTCACACTCATGTGGTAGCGTAGCATCTAGCATTGTCATAACTTCACGACCACGAAGAAGACGGAATGGCGTCATTCGTGTTCTTTCTTAATGTGCAGTGTTATATGCGAATGTGACGTATGGCAAGATCTCATCCCAGTTCTTGTGTCCCACATCGATGTAGATGAAAAGCATATCCCCGTGTGTCTTGTTGAGGTGCTCCGTCAGACTGCTGGTTTGCGGATGATACGTGGTAGTTCGCCGGTGAGATATGCCACTAAGTCTTAGAACTGTTTGCAATAGTACGGCTGTGAATGCAGTTCCCTTATTGGTTGTCACCACTGACGGAGCACCATGCCGCAGCAACACATTCTCAACGAAAAATCGGGCTGCCTCACTTGTCGTGCCTCTATCCAGAACCTTGGTTTCGGCATAACAAGTGAGGTAGTCGGTGGCTACTATAAACCATCTGCAGCCTGCCGAGGAGGTTGGAAATGGACTAGGGCGAATGAAGCACGCGATACGTCAATAGGGTAAAGGAGGCCTGCTGGTCTGGTGGGTGGGACTTCCCTGCGCTGGCAGTCAATGCATGCCTGGACGTAGTGTTGAAAGGCCGCCGTCAGTCTTGGCCAGCAGTATTTCTGCTTCACTCTGTATAGTGTTCGCATATAACCTAAGTGGCCGGATGTTGGTTCATCGTGGCATGCCTGTAATACTTGACTCCTCAGAGAAGTTGGGATGATAAGTAAATAGTCGCTTCCGTATGACGTAAAGTTGTTGTTGTGCCAGCAAAACGATGATAGCCCTCTCGCAAACAGTTTCGGCACAGCTGAAGTGCGACCTTCCAAAAAACTAATGACGAATTCCAGTTCCGGGTCGCCTCGTTGTAGCTGTGCAACAGTAGCCGGTTTTAGAACAAACACGGCGTCGCCCATCTTCTGCCTTCGCAGGTTCGGATGGCGCACGAGAAAGGCAATCGGCGTCTGAATGTCGCTTTCCCGACCTGTAGATAATAGTCATGAAGCTCCAGCATGCCAACCGTCCAAATGGGTCTTTTAAATTCGTCAGCCAACAAAGGGAGTAATGGTCATTGACAACATTCAAAGGGCGGCCGTACAAATATGAGCGGAATTTCATAACGGCCCACACTACCGCAAAACACTCTTTTTCTGTGATGGAGTAATTTTCTTCCGATCGGGAAAGGGTTCTGCTCGCGTAAGCCATGGCTCATTCAGCGCCATCCAGCCTCTGCACGAGTACAGCTCCTAAGCCGACAATGCTGGCATTGGTGTGAACCGTTGTCGGGGTGTCATCGTCAAAGTGTTCGAGAAATGGCGGTTTTTGGAGACGCTGCCGCAGCTCGTTGAAGGCTTTTTGCTGTTCCTCTTTCCACACAAATGCGACGTCTTCCCTGGTGAGGTGTGTCACTGGAGAGGCAATGCGTCAGAAGTTCTCAATGAAATGTTGATAGTAAGCGCAGAGCCCTAAATATTGTTGGACCGCCTTTTTGTCAGACGGCACTGAAAAATTTGAAACTGCAGCTATTTTTTCGAGGTCAAGCCGCACTCCTTCACTGCTGACAAGATGCCCAAAGAACAGAAGCTCTTCGAAGCCAAAGTGGCATTTTTCTAGTTTAAGCGTTAGTCCTGCAGAACGTATAGCTCGAAATACTGCGTGCAATCGCTTTATGTGGTCGTCAAATGTAGCAAATAATACGATGACGTCATCCAAATACAGTAAGCACGTCTGCCACTTGAGGCATGATAGGACGGTGTCCATTAGCCTCTGAAATGTTGCCGGTGCTAAGCACAAGCCGAAGGGAAGTACCTTAAATTCATAAAGGTTGTAGGGTGTCACGAATGCTGTTTTATCACTGTTTATTTTGTCGACTTCTACTTGCCAATAACCGCTCCTTAAATCTATCAACGAGAAATAATGAGCACGCCGTAGTCGATCGAGTAAATCGTCTATAGGTGGTAGCAGATAAACATGTTTTTTTTGTGCCCTGATTGAGCTTGCGGTAATCTGCGCAGAAGCGTAAATTGCTGTCTTTTTTTTTTTTTTGCTAATACAACTGGCAAAGGCCAAGGGTTCTTCGATGGCTGAATAACATTACATTGAAGCATCTGTCGCACCTGGTTTTCAATGGCTTCTCATTCCTGTGGAGCTAACCGGCACATGTTTTGCCTTATGGGTCTTGTCGTGTCATCCGTTATAATTTGATGCCTTGTCAGCGGCTTTTGACGAACCCTGGAAGTCAAAGAGAAACAGTCCTGAAACTCATAATAAGTTTTAGAATGCTTTTCTTCTGTGCACATAGCAAACTTGGGCCAACATCTACGGATAGAGGTATGAGCGGCAGGTCAGTTGAATTATCCTGCTCAACAGTCAGGCAATCTGTCACCGCGGCGAACTGTTGCATGTACGCAACTGCCGTACCTCGCCTAAGATGCCGGCGCTCAGCACTGAAGTTCGTACGAGGACATGTGTGTGTCCTCATTTTATGTTGACGGCACCTCTTGCAACAGACAATTCATGGCTGATTAGCAACGTACAAATTTGCTCGGCGAGGTTCTCAGAGTTGCCTGGCACATCACATTTCACTTCCACTAGCGCACTTGAGCGTGGTGGGATCATCCCGATATCTTCGAAGACACGCAGAGGTTTAGGTTGCTGATCTTCGTAGGGTCCATCCAAAATCTGACCTGGTGCCATTTAAAACGTAAATGATCTGTCAGGAATGTTTATAATGACGCCATATTCACACAGGAAATCCATCCCCAAGATTAGGTCCTTGCAGCACTGCAGCAAGATTACAAATGTAGCAACCGAATCCGAACTGCCGATATTGATTCGACCGGTGCATTTCCCTGTTGGCGTTACCAATTGACCCCCTGCGGTTCTTAGGTTGGGCCCCGTCCACAAGGTTTTTAGTTTCTTTAGGCAGTCGGCAAGTTTCCGGCTAATAATAGAATAGTCCGCACCAGTATCTATGAGCGCCGTTACTGGATACCCGTCTATGCAAACGTTTAGGTTTGCACTTAAGATTTCTTTTCAAGCCAGTGACGTCGTGTCGACCGTTGTGTCGTTCGTCATATAGTCCATCATATAGTCCGTCGTATGGCATTGTACTGAAGGCGTCGGGGGTGTTGTAGCATCTCGACAGTTGGCAGGCAGCCTTTCTCCCAAATGTCGCTGCTGTTAGTTTCCCCGACGGGGGCAAGGAGATCTGCCCCGGGCAACATCGGCATAACTGCGGCAAAGCGGCGAGTTCGGTGCAGGCGACGGAGAGCGGAGTCTACAATATGGCGGCTCCTGCGGCCATTCGTTGCTGTTACGTCGATCATTGAAACAAGCTTGAGGGAGAATTGGTAGCAAAAGCGGTAAATATGGCCTGGTTCTCCGCAACTGAAGCATAGTGGACGGCGGTCAACAGTGCGCGCCACAAGTCGGTTCTACGAACGACTGGTCGACTGGTGGGCATCATTTGTGACCAAGTTGCGGATGCTGGCAGAGGGTGAAGCGGCGATGTTTCTGTAGGCAGAGCAGGCAGTGGAGTCGGCGGCGTTGCATTGTACGCTGAGGTCAATGACTCAATGTAAGGCCCAGTGAGGGCATTGTAATACGCACGCTGCGATAAGTTTTGTGTCAATGAAATAGGGCGACAAACGGCCGATGCATAGCTTACAGATCGCTGTCTAGTCGTCCGGGCAGCGACAATGCCTGGCAGACTTCTTGTCGCACAACTTCTGCTACGGAAGCCACGGCAGGCTCTTGCGGAGAAACAAGCAGATTGCAGATCTCCTCACGAACTACCTCATGAATTAGCTCCCGGAGAGAGCACTCACTGCTGGCAGTCATAGAAGGAACGCTGATAGATGTGTTGTTCAATCGATGCGGCTAGATGTGGTAGCCGCATCGTTGCTAGAGGGCCTGCTCTATCGTTGAAGCATCTTTAATGAATTCTGCTACAGTTGTAGGCGGGTTGCGAAGAAGACCAGCAAATAGTTGTTCCTTCACACCTCTCATCAAGTGCCGCAGTTTCTTTAGCTTCAGGCATTTCTAGGTCAGCTCGACAGAACAGGCAGGTCGTATACTCCACGAACATGGCGACACTCTCGTTAGGCTTCTGTATGCGCGACTCGATCAGCAGCTGAGCCTAATCTCGATGATCGCTGTTTGCATAGGTTTCGATGAGCTGCTTCCGAAACTCATCCCAGGAAGTCAATATGGCTTCCCTGTTCTCGTATCATGTACGAGCGCTGTCTGCCAAAGCAAAGTTAGCACGCGAGAGCTATTAGTCTATTGATTAGTGATTGGATTTGGCGACGCGCTCATACTGTTCGAGCCAATCCTCGACGTCTTCATGGGCTTCCCCGTCGAACGTCTCTGAAACCCAAGGTGGCTCAACAATCAGCTGCGAAGCTCTGGCAGTTGCCATTTCGCCAGATGGAGTCCTTGGCTGAGGAGACTCCAAGATTAACTCGGGGCCAAGACCTCGTAGTCGGCGACTGCAGCGATGGACAGGCGTGTGCACCGGAAGAACGGGTTGCGAAATCGGACTGGTAGTACCGCTCCGTAGAGGAGTGTTGAGCATCAGGCGTTGAAGTCCAGCACCTCCACCAATGTCGCGACACGGAAATAACAGAAGACAGGAATCCGTTGGGACAAGGGAAAACCAAGGTCTGTATTTACAGATTGCAAACCAGAACAAAAGACCCAACGCTGTCTTCCTCAGATCTCAGTGGTGCTAGCTCCTTGTGCTCGTTACTTTGTCCTTGGCCATCCTGACAGCTTTTAGTCGTGACAATAAAAGCCAACATGACATGCCTTCAAATTGCTTTAAAAATGGTGATTGATTTGATGGTAATATGTTAATTTAAAGGGGTCCTGCAACACCTTTCAAGAAGCCATAGAATGAATTCACTAAAAAAACTTATTGCCTGATGAATTCACCACCGCAAAAATTTTTAGAAGGCCACTTTCCCAGCTTTCACTGTGACAGTGCTGCGCAATAGCCGCAGGCCTGACGTATTTTTGTTAGTTTGTTTCTGTTCACGAGACCACCAGAGAAGGAAATAGAACAGGAGCATCATGGGACGTGAGCACAAACGCCAGGAGCAAGCCGCTTTAAAGGAGGTTGCCTTGTGGACAACAGACATTTTTTTTTTTTCCCTCGAGTGCGGTACATCCAGACGACATAAATATGGAAACCAATAAGAACACCACAGCTCAGCGCGTGTCTTACCTTATAATAGATTTGTAGCTGCTCATTTTTGGTCTCCGCTTGGAGCAGTGAAGCTCGGTTGATGTACGCCTCGGCCTGGACAGGGTCCTCGTCTTCCAGGTAAAGGCGAGCAATCTTCAGGTACGTCTCGAGCTTGTAGTCGACCGAATACTGCCTGCCACGGACACAGCCACCCATTACTAAAATGTGCCTTCATCAACCAAACAAAACCCCTCACACCTAACGGTTTATCTTATATAATTGAGTCACAGGTTCGCCGATTTTCAAAAGTGCATACCATGCAGACCCAGCGCACACCTGTAGATAACCTGATGACCAATTTCAAGACACCTCACAGTTTATTTGTTCATGTAAGAGTTCATACAAAAAAATGCTGTCTAGGGTCTAGAGTGACAACGGGTATGTTCTAATTGACATGACTATTATCTGTGATGCAATTAGATAGAATAGTTAAGAAAGGGAAAGAAGACAACCACCCATTTGTAGCACGAAGCCACAAGGAAGTCCATGCCGATTTCTCAGAGAGAAAAGCCTCTTACAGACAAAAATCATCCCGGTCCGAGACTCAAACCCGGACCCAACACCTTTCTGGGGCGGTCACTCTATTGATCGAGCTAACCAGGCAGCTAGCAATTGACGGTGCAAAGGCCAATTCATCGGAAACCAGGAGCACATGGACACAAGTATTGCAAATGGGTTCTGCAAAAACCCATGCATGCAAGCTACCCAGTGCAAGTGTTGAGTTGATGAGAATTCTGTCGCAGAGACCTAAGGATTGTAACATTAGATACTGTACTTGCCTTTAATGATGGTAGTATGCCACGAGGCGAAATTCTGAAGTAGTATTGCAGCCTAGCCAAACTACAATCAACTTGCTGGAAAAGGTTGACCACACCCAACAATACATTACGGATAGAGCTGCATGACAACTCACAAAAGAAGTAAGGCAGGCACTAGGAGAGGCTCCAAAGCAATAAATTGACTCTTGCAATGATTGCCGAGGTTGTGGCTACTAAATAAAATGGTTGAGAGGTCTTTGTGACAAAGTTTTTGCCTTTCAGCCGTTTTCCACCCTTAAACTCGAGTACCTCAAAACCATACTTTTTATTACTCAGTAGTAAACAGCTTTATTGTTTTCTAAACTCTATTAATTACTTAGATATTATTTCCTATGTATTCCAAGATAACAAGTGGATTGTTTTTTTTTCTTGAATTCTGTCTAAGTGCATACAGCTCCTGAAGCAGAATTGAAATCATGCACCTTGGAGTTTTTGTGTTACAAATTCTCATAGATTCTAATTAATTCAAAACTTAGGTGTGGTAAATATTTTCAAAAATTCAAATATTCGTCAAATTTTAATCAATCTGCTTCAGTTAAATGAGTGGATAATTTGGAATATCGCTTATGTTTCCTGAGAAAACTCCATCTCAAGATGACTAGAAAAACATGGGACCTACCCAGTGCCCTTAAGACATTTGCAGAAATGATGCAGCTACAGAATTCACAGAAATTGGTTAAATGGTGAAGCACGAGAGAAAAGCCTTGGCCGTGTAGGTGGTCCAATCAGGTTGATGACAATGACGACAATTATGATAAGAAAGAGCCATAAATGAGGCATGCATGCTCGTCCCACTTCCTGGCTAATCGGCATTGACACATGCTCGACAACAACTCCACTCACTTCTGTCCAGTTTCTAGAGGGATTCCGACAAGGACGCTGGCTGCTTCCCTCCAGCTCTGCTCTTGCACGTAGATTTCAGCTAGGTGCTGCCGAATGCTCGCCACCTACACAAGGAAACAAGGTGGGGGGGAATCCTGAAAGCCTACTTTGCTTAGCGTAACTATATGAGAACTGTACCAATTGAAGCCAATTGATGCAATGCCACTAATGCATGCATCTTGATTTTCCATTCAAATAATATCAATGCCTTTAAATAATCCAGCTAAGCTGTGCTCTTTGAAGCGGGCAATTTTTTTTTATGTGTATGCCCATGAACTTTTCCCAAACAGAAAGGGGCACTCAATAAATTGGCCCTAGCTCATTTGATACTTTCAAGCTCACGTTAGAACTGCCTTGGTAGTTACGTACATATTAAGTTCAGGGACTAAGTGACACATACCATCACGCAAAGCAAATGTTCCACATCTACTAATGTGGCCATGAGTTGCGATGCCTAACACTCCCGGTGTTACACATACCTACACAAGAAAGTACATAGCAGAACAGCTGGTGCCGTAGTGCAATAGCGGTACACTATATTGCAAAGGTTGTTGGTTTCGTTGTTTCTTCATCCCCCTCGATTTTCCTGTATACCACAATTATGTTACACTTCAATTAAAATTTACACTGTATAACCCCCTATGCTTTCCTTGGCATACCTGCCAAGTTCAAGGTTTCTGAATCCGGGAGAGTTCCGCAACGAGGGAGGGGGGGGGGGGGGGGCAACAAAAACAAAAACCAAGGACAAACAAACAAAAAACATTGCGAAAAACAAAAAGGGTTGGGAGGGGGGTCTCAATTGCAAGCGCCAACATTAGCGTTGCAGTCTTATAGTGGGTAGGAGTAGCGGAACACACGAGAGTGGAGTTTTCACTAAGGTGAGAGTCTCAAAGGGTGAACACAACTAGCAGAACCTATTTATCTATTTCGGTCAAAACAACTCGCGTGTGTCTTCCTGGGACAGTGAACGGACGGAACGACCCAGCTGGCTGTCGCAAAAGCGCAGGTCAGAGCTTTGCTCACTACTAAGTTCTTTTGACAGGAATGCCAACACCCGTTTGTCTGCTTTTTATTGCGACAGCATTTATATGGACAGTCCAGGCTGTTTTTTTTTTTTGCCGTCACCACCGCCGCCGTCCTTCACCGTATATGTATACGTATCTATATATATGAACACAAAGAAAAAAAGCCGCCCGCGCTTGGCGCCAGGCTCGTCGCGATGTGCGGATGCCTGCTTAATCTTTAACGTGTACTTCGCCACATGGATGAGGGGGGGAGGGGGTAGATGCCTGTGTGCGCGCACTAATTCTTTGGCGGGAGAATCGTGTGCTTTCGGCTTTCACAGAAACAAAAGCGCTAGTAGTCGAGCCCACAAAGGTCACTTTGGTCGCTGTACAGGCCCTTTTTTGCGAAAACAGCGCACTTTTCATACACAGCGAGATATAACAACTGGGACACTAGTTGATTTGTACTCATTGGTACCTGTGATAACGTATTGCATCGTTTTTGTTTAAACAGCGCTTTACGTGTCGAGCAGTAAACCTTGTTAGTTCGCTCTCATGCGTCATTTGTGTGCGAGCAGCGCGCTGCACGCTTCTATCTGCTTGCCGTTCTCAGCGTTACATTCCAAGTTGTTGCTGTTGCACTTATTGCTTCGCCCTTGCGGTGAAACTGGAACTTTTTTTTAAATTTATTACTTATTTACTGCTTTTAATCTACGGCTGCGTGCCCTCGGAGCTCGTGGATTGCTCTCGTGTCGCCGCGACTGCGGTTTTGTACGTGACGGTTGCGGCAAACGGTAGTTCATTTTACAATTCCTATGCGTTTGGCCGCGCACGCGCCTTCAAAACTAAGCCGCTTTATGCCATCTACGATAGCATCTGCCGCAGTTTTGTCCACAGAGTTTGCGGAAAGCAGCGTTGCTTTGACTGGTTCAGTGCACACTTTCGCTGTTCTCTCAGTTACGTCGTCGCCATACATGATCGTGTCAAGAGCGACCGCGGTTTCGTCCACAACGGTTCTGGCAACGACAATCACACGCACTGTAGAAGACAGTGCGTGCGCCGGTCGCATTCGCACTTCCGAAGCTTCGAGTACGCTGCTCTTCGCCTTCGTTCAACAGTTTCCGTACTTAAGTTCGTATCACCCGCCACGATAAGGAAATGTGTTCGGGACATTTGAATTGAGGCCCAATGAACATAGTAAAATTTGGCTGGGGAATTTCAAGAATTCGTATCTGCCGCTGTTTCGCATCACTGAGATTATACTATACGTTTAGATGAACGCTTCTTAAACTCATTTATAATAAAACAGGGTAGGTTCGAAAAGCCTGGAGTGGAATGAGCTGCTTTTTTGTCAATGCGATCAGATCACGCACAGGAACTTCGATTTCTGGGAGATTTTCATGACAACCGTACAACCGAAAAAAACGGTCAAAATCCAGGAGTCTCCTGGCCGATCCGGGGGACTTGGCAGGTATGTCTTGGTCTTACATAAGCTGCCTTTCACGTGATAATGGGCAAATAGTTTACAGCTGCACAGAAACTGCGCAGAGGAGGCTTCTAAGAATACATTCATGTTTGCAGTCTTCATTTCCCCGCAAGCTGTATTTTTGAGTTATACTCAGGTTTAGCACGTTTACAGACATAATTATATCGCTTCTCCAGAATTCTGCGTCGATTCGCAGCAATGTATAGACCAGTTTCTCCCCTTTAATAAACAAACTTTGAGTTATTAGGTGTGGCCTAAGGGGCCCTTTTTTCAAAGGAAAACCTATGAATATGATGGATAACGCAAAACTCGACTGCATACCGAGCCCACCACTGGACCATGGGACTTATGACCAAACTACTGCTGTAGCATCTGTGCATTTTCACAACTGTAATAAGCAACAGAAGAGCAACCTGGATGCTGTTGCAGCAAGCACAATGTCTACGGAGCCTGGAACAGCGTGTAAAAGGGGCATTTGCACGTTCCAAACAATGAAAATTCTCCCATCGCGATGAAATACGAGTTTGCAATTCTTTAAGAGAAAATCCTTTCAACACACATGTGCCTGGACAAAGACAAATTCTTACTTTGACCATAACTTAAAAGAGCGTCATTAAATAACATATCTTCGTACAACTAAGATGCTCACGGACGCTGCTTTGCTCTTCACCCATCTGCTGATGAAGTAGCTGAGGATGTCCAGCGACTTGTAAGCCTTTGTCTGTTGCAGCGTGTTAATTGTTGAAAACACCAAATAATTCGACGTCTCCGTGTGTCACAGCAGGCAGTCAATAGGCGCCCGGGGAAGCGTACTTACCTATGCACACATCGGAAGGACCGATGCTACCGTACATTTCAATTTTTAGCTCGGCAACGTACTCGAGTTGGCCCCGCGAGCTCTTCAAAGTACAACTGCCAAAGCGCATTCGCGTTTTCTTCTGCCATGTCACTCAGATATATCGAATAATGCTGGCAAGCTCCGGCATGGCAGTGAGCTTTCTTATACTGCAGTCGTGCACTTAGCCAGTCGGAAATGATGTCACATGCAATCCATCTAATACAGAGGGCTACGCCAGATCCAGAGTGTCAGTTCGGATTAACAAGCTTCTACTGAATATATTTTGCATGCTCACTCCCAGTATTACTGCCGAAGTCATATCTGCAACTCACCTGTTCTTCGAAAGACACGACCCGAGGCTGGACCTTATCCAATGTGTAATGAGAAACGCATTTCGAGACGTCATCCGGCAGTGAAGTCAGGTGGGTACCAACGTCAGTCAGGAGTTGTCGAGATATCACAAGGCTCACATTCTCGTTAACAACTGTCCATGAAAGAGAAAGAAAATGCCCCAGGCAACCAGTCACTAAACCGTCCCCACACACCAGGATTCTCAAACACGAGGCCCTTGGGTCTTTTGACAGCGGCCCACACACATGCATGACTGTCTTCGTCCTGTATTTTTTTTAATACCTTGTGACTGAATTTCTTTGATTTTGCTGAATTGCACTAGCATTACTTTCTCGACTATTGCAAATAATAATGTTTTGTTCATGTATGCTACTTGTACCTGACTGGCCTTCCCAAGAGAAAGGTCGTGCGAACACAGACACAAGAGAGAAGTCAGCATACCACAAATGGCGACTAGCAACTGAACTGGTACACATTGGCAGAAAAGAAAGAAGACGCAAGAACTTATCTGTGCATGCCCACGCAAAAGGACTTATCAATCCAGCATGCATAGGGATTATTATTATGTTGACTTTAATGGCACAAGGGCCATGATGGGCCAACGAGTGCCATGAAAAATTGTAAATGTGTAGCAATGGTCGGTGTATTACAATGGTATGTAGGGATGTGGGCTATGATAATGTTACGTGGCTGTATAGTGACCTGAAATTCCACGCCCTAAGGCAGGTAAAACACATAGATATTAAAATCATGAGAATGACGTGACGCTTGGAGTCACAAGTGGTCGTAGTAATAAAAGCATAAAAGGATAACAGCACGAATGCCTTGTCAACAGCCCTTGTGTCAAGGGCTACAAGGCACATGCTTTTTAATGTAGTTATCGCAGCAGCAACCTCTATGCACAGGTCGTGCTACAGGTTGCCTAGAAAGATGACGTGAAAACTACATCTCTTAAAAATGCGAGCAATGATCTGTACTTCAAAAGTGGTTCTCTACCTATGAAAATAGATGGATGCAGTGGTATTTGATGTCAGAGAGGAAGCGGAAAGTCTTTTTTGTCTAATGGCATCCAATTCCTTGCATTCAATTAAAACATGAAGCATGCTGAGTGGGTCACTGCATCTGTCACACACAGGTGCATCACCACCGGACAAAAGGTATAACTGTGTGCTGAGGGTGTGTCCTATTTGTAGCTTGGTGAGTGTTACTTGAGTGTGGCGTGGCCTTGATACAGGCAGCCAAGTTCCAAGGCTTGGTTTGGTAACAAGTAGCTTATTTCGCGTTTGCTTATCCCATAAATGCTGCCAATATACGCCCTGAGCTTTTGTTTTACGAGTTGTGTCAATTGTAGTGCAGCAAGAGCTATAGATGTATTGGCTATGTTAGCGTTGTTGTGAGCCGAGGCGACTAGTTGGTCCGCCAACACATTTCCCTGGATCTCGCGGCGCACTGGCACCCGGCACAATACAACTTGTTTGAGTGAGTAGATGGTACATAAAAGAGAGTAAAGCAACAAAAATACAGGGTTTTTATATTTGTTGAAGGTTTTCAAAGCTTTTATGACGCTCAGAGAGTCAGTGAGTATTACCACAAGTAGTAATTTTCCTTCCTTAATGTGTTTAGCGGCCACAAGTATAGCGTACGCTTCTGCTGTGAGTATACTTGAATTAGGATGGAGAATGCCAGTGCCTGAAAAAGATGAACCAACGGCAGCTTAGGACACGCTACTATGAGACTTAGAAGCATCCGTAAAGAATTCACGACAGTTGCATTTGTGCTACAGTTCAAGAAAGTGAGCACGTATACCGTAATTACTCGAATCTAACGCGCACCTTTTTTCCGGTTAAGCGAGTTCATAAATTGCATGCACGTTAGAATCGAGTACGAAAAAAAAATTGAATACGGTCATTCTACTGCCATCGGCATTTCCAAAATGGCCGCCCCTTACGTGCGTCAGCCATTTCTGCCTATGTGTTTCCCATGTGCGGCACTTCGTACGTGTGCTGAGGAGTTCGTCATCTTGTAGTGCAGTAGCATCGACGGCATAGAAGGACCGACTCCAAAAACTCTACGAGTGCACCACGATGCCGCTTTTAAAAGAAAAGTCATCGGGTGTGCCGAAACGGACGAAAATCGGACCGCATCGCGGTCGTTCAGAGTTCCCGAAACGTGTGTGTGGGACTAGCGGAAACAAAAGCAGAAGATTGTCGACAGCAAAGATTCACGCAAAGGCTTCGTTGGATCACAGCAGGGTCTGTTTCCGCAAATTGAAGAGCTGCTCGGCGAGTATGTGATTGAGCAGTGAGCGGCACAGCGGCCCGTGACGACAGAACTGCTCCAAGTGCAGGCTATGCAGTTAGCCTTAGAAAAAGGGCTAACGCGGAGCCAGTTTAAAGCGAGCAGGTGCTGGCTAACTAACTTTATGAAGAGGAAAGGCTTTTCCCTCCGAAGGCGAACCGGCATATGCGAAAAGTTTCCGGAGGAGTACGATAAAAAGCTTCACAGTTTTCAGATGTTCGTCCCAAACTTGCGGCACAACAACGGCTGCCTGCTTGGGCAAATCGGGAATGCCGATCAGTCGCCTCTTAGACATGCCTGGCACCACAACCGTCGAGAAGAAGGTGGCGAAGCAAGTTCGCGTGCTGACATCGGGCCACGGTAAAACTAGAGTGACGGCAATGCTCCGTTGCACGTCAGATAGGCACAAGCTTCCCCCGTACCCCATATTTAAATGGAAGACGCTCCCGAAAGGAGTCGTTTTTCCGAGTGGTGTGCTCGTGCGGGCAACGAGAAAAATGGGTGCGCGTCGCAATCGATGTCTTACTTTGTTTTTTTTTTTTTGTTTTTGTTTTTTTGTCGTGGAAACCGGGTGCGCGTTACAAACGAGGGCGTGGTGGAATCGAGTAAATACGGTATTTGCTATAGGTGCGTGCTTTGTAACGTCTACAAATGATGTATCACAGTCTATGAGCTGCGACTGCCACGCGGGAGCCATCAGACGGTGTTCAAGAAGTGGCACACCCGTTTCTTCAGCAAGGCTCCTCATACGAAGTGAGTAGGGCTGATGAAACGAAGAACGGTTTTGGAACAGCATTGAGCTGGACAGTTTATTGATAGTCTTGTACGAAAGGTGTTCTTTGTCCGCATTCGTTTTTAAATAACATATAAAAGACATGTACATCCTTCGCAGATGCAATGACCACAGATTGGATTCGACGTACAAACTTTCGAGACTAGTGCGAAAAGCACCAGTAGAAAGACAGCTCCCCAAATGGTAGACCGAATAAAGCATTTTCAAAGCACTTGGAGTTGGAGAGTGGTATATTATTGCCCCATAATCCAGACGAGTGCACATGAGGCTTTTATAGAAATTGATCAGACAAGTTCGGTCACTCCCCCACAATGTGCGTGAAAGTAGTTTCAGAATGTTCGTTGTCTTTACACAGTTGATTTTAATTATTATACATTTAAACCTGGATATAACAAAATATAAATTCCCGGAAAAATTCGTTATAAAGAGAATTTCGTTATATGCAGGTTCAGTACGAAAATTAAGAAACTAAAAGCGCAAATTAAACAAAAGGGGGACTGACGGCAGAGCTAAGCCAAAAGACTTATCTTACAGTAAAAACTGCATTAATATCGCGATAGCCATTATATGGACACTCTCGGCGGGTTTTTGCCGTCGCCGCCATGTTCCGTAACAAGTGCAAATTGATAACATGCCCCTGCGCATCCTTTCACGAGCGGGTAAAAGCACGTGAGCGCTGCTGAAGCAGAGATAAAATGAGTCGGTCCATCCCTATCGCCTGGAAAGTGCGTAACATCTCCCGCCTACTAAAACTGCCGTGGAATGTTCATACAGAAAGTAAACCACCCGTCTTGAACGAGCATGAAACAACGCGGGGGGGGGGGGGGAATCACTAGAGCAGCAATAATGAACGATTTCAATGGCGTTCGCGATCGCTAGCGCTCTTGCTATCTCAGCGGCTTCAACGCGAAGGGACTGTGTGAAAAGAGCACCTCTCCTTGGAGCGGCCTTATTTGCTCACACTAGCGTTTCGTGGCAGTTCCGCGATATCGGATCCAAAAGAGTTGGCTGCCAGCCTTAATTCTTTTAACATTGCAGTTTTTCCCTATCGCCCTCATTGCATTGCGTCCAACGTGCCATCGTGTTGCCAGAACTAATCGGCTAATTGATGGATCGATGGATGTGGCTCTACCCTTTAGATCAGGCGGCAGCTAATGCCACCTAGCCGTAATACTTAGTTAACTAACCACTAGATTTATCTTTTTTTTTTCCTTTAAATAGTGAAGCTGAGGACTGGTACTTTGAAGTGAAAGATTTAATTTTCACTCGTGCATTGACTTTAGCCACCAATCAGAACCTTCTTCTAGTTAATTCTACCCGCTTAAAGTCTATTTTGCCCTCCCTGTCCCTAAACCCCAGTGCTTTGAAAAACTTTGCGCCGTCATCCTCAACTATAGGGTAAAGCCCTTTACAGAACATTATCAAGTGTTCAGCAGTTTCCTCCTCCTCTCCACATGCACTGCATACCGTGTCTACCCCTTCGTATTCGGCTCGATATGTCTTGGTTTGCAATACTCCCGTCCTGGCCTCAAACAGTAGAGAACTACCCCGAGTATTATAGATTTTTTCCTTGCCATTTCCTGCTTAAAACTTCGATAAATCTCTAGTGCGGACTTCTTAATCATGCCAGCTCTCCACATGTCAGTCTCCGTTTCCTTCACTTTCTTCCTAACCGATAGTTCTTCCTGGTTTGGCCACCTGCTGTTTTCTAAGTATTAACCAGTCGATTTCCTAGTTCTCTTCCTCCATTTTGTATCGACATTCTTCATGTACAAGTAGCTGTAAACCTTCCAAGCCCAGCTCCTCCCCCATTTCTCTCAATCGCTTCTCAAATTTCATCTTGCTGCTAGCTTCCCTGCCCTCAAATGATGTTCATCCCATATCACCTTGTACTCCCTGATTTGGTGCATTCCCGTGAGCTCCTAAAGCAAGCCTACCTATTCCACGTTGCTTAATTCCTGATCTTGCTTGAACTTCTGATCTCATGCACAAGACCGCATTGCCGAACGTTAGACCAGGAACCATGACCCCTTTCCATATTCCTCTAACAACATTATACCTTTTGTAATTCCACAGTGCCCTATTTTTCATCACTGCTGCATTTCTGTTACCTTTAGTGTTCACATATATTTCGTGTTCCCTTAGGTACTTGGTACCATTGCTTATCCATACGCCCAGATATTTGTATTTCTCTGTTATCTCTAGCATGACTTCCTGTATCCTAAGCTCACAACCTTCATTGTCATTAAAAATCATGACTGCTGATTTTTCCTTACTGAATCTGAAATCTAACCTATCTCCCTCATTACCGCAGATGTCCACCAATCTCTGCAAATCGTCCTTGTTGTCGGAAATCAGCACTATATCATCTGCGTACATGTGTGCTGATAGTGCCTGTTCAATGAGTTTTCCTTCTTTGATGAAAGGAAGGTTGAAGCCCAGTCCACTTCCCTCTAATTTGGCCTCTAGTCCTTGTAGGTACATCATGAATAATAAGGGTGACAGGGGGACACCCTTGCCTAAGCCCCCGTTTTACCTCTGCAGGCTTGGATACCTGTTTTCCCCCCTTTATAACTACCTTGTTACCTTTATAGATATCCTTTAAAAGATTAGCGACATCTCCCACGCCTAGTGTATCCAGTATTCCCCACAATCCCTCTTGAACCACGCTATCGTACGCTCCCTTGATATCCAAAAACGCTAGCCACAGGGGCCTGTGTTCCTTTTCTGCTATTTCGACGCACTGCGTCAGTGAGAACAGATTGTCATCCAACCTCCTGTGTTTCCAAAACCCATTTTGCAGTTCTCCCAGCACCCCCTCAACCTCTATCCATGCCTGCAGTCTTTCCTTTATAATCTGCATCGCCAATCTGTAGAATACTGATGTCGCTGTAATAGGATGGTAGTTGCTTATGTCAGCTTTGTCCCCCTTTCTTCTATAGATCATGCTCATCCTGCTAAGCTTCCATCCATTGGGGACTTCACCATCAATTATTGTTATGCTTACTGCCTCTCTCAAAGTCTGTTTAAACTTCGGACCCAATGCCTTTATCAGCATGATTGGAATGCCATCTGGGCCTGTTGATGTACTACTTGGAACCGTCTTCTCAGCCCCTTCCCACTCTCGTTGTGAAAATGGAGCCATTGCGCCACTTGATTCATCCTTGTCTATTGTGGTGCATAAAGCACTTCTTTGTTGAAATTTTTCTGTCACCCTTGTTCTTATATATTCAATAGCTTCGTCCCTTTTTAGACTAGCACCTTGAGCTGTAGTTATAAACCTCCGCTCTAGGCTTGTTTCATTTCTTAGGGAGTTTAGATGGTTCCAAAATTTTGCAGCTGCCTTTCTATCTTTTTTATGTACTTCTGCCAGGCACTGAGCTTCCTTTCTTCTAATCTTTTCATTGATCAGAAGGAATGCATCCCTTCTCGAGCTTAGAAAGATGTCCCGTTTTCTTTCAACATCATCCGTCGGTTCACCCCGCTGCTTAGCATGTCTGTGTTCCCTAGAGGCTTCCTGACGTCTTGCTATGGCTCTCTTAATTTCCTCATCCTACCAACTCTTGGGCTTGTGTCTTCTTTTCCCTGGTGAAAGCTACCGGCCTGTGAACTCGCAACGCAGCGCAAAACGAAAGCGCGTGACGAGTCGATTTCCGAAGATCCGTTGTGACCATGGTCTCGGAGGATTTCAATCAGCACCTAAACTGACATCCCCTCGGTGGTGAAGACACGGTGGTGCAAAATTTTAAAAAGTCAGAGTTTCGCCACAACAGCGAAGCAATGAATGCGATAACAATAATTCTTGGAATGTAACGCTGAGAACGGCAAGCAGATCCAAATGTGCAGCACACTGCTCACACACAAATGACGCAAGAACACAACTTACACAGGACGAGATGGAACTAACAACGTTTACCGTGCGACACTTAACGCGCTGTTTAAACAAAAACGAGGCACGAAACGTAATCACAGGTACAGATATGAGTACGAACAAGTGTCCCAGTTGTTGCTTAGGTATGTTTGAAAAGCGCACTCTTTTTGCAAACAGCGCCTGTCCAGTGAGCGAAGTGTTCCTCCTGCGCACAGCAACTATAAACTCAATCATTCCCCGGTCAATGTCAAAAGCACGCAATTCTCTCCACCGAAGGATAAGCGCGTGCCCACAAGCATCAACCCCCTCCCCCTCCCACCACCCATTTGGGGGGGCAAAGTACACGTGGGAGATAAGCGCATGTCGGCGCATCGTGACAAGCTGGGGCCCGAGAGCGGACGGCCTTTTATTTTCCTCTTTCTTGAGTTTTCATATATATAGATACGTGAATGACGGCGGCGGAGGCAAAATACCAGCCTACATACATAATTGCTATCGCAATAAAAAAAAAAAGCAAAGCTGAACGTCGTCGGGGGCCACACCATGCGCACGCAGTGAAGCGGGGTCGAAAACGAAGAGCGAACGACACGGACACAGACACCGCAGAAAGCTAATCGGTAAAGCGCCCTTCATATGCAGCGCAGCCCCATATATGTGACACTAACTATAAGCGTGGCACTGCCAAAGCACAAAAGTAGTTTTTTTTTTTTTATGTTGGTTTGGAGTGTGTGTGTGGGGGGGGAGCACACTCGCGCATGCGAGCGCGACGGTGAGATGGCGGCAAATCCGGCTCGTGTGGTGCAGGCCCGCCGGACGCAGCCCGCGTGCCCACCGCCGCCGCTTCGTTGGCGGTGGGGCAGCCACGGAAGATGCATGCTCGTACCAAAGTGCCAGAATGCGGCCCGAAATTCGTCGATTTTTCGTGGGAAAAATTCGTTATATCAAGGTTGTCTCCCACTGTTACTTTGTTACATAGAGGTCGCAAATACATGTGCTTTTATAGAACGACGGCGGGGAGGGAATTAAAAAAAACTTCGTTATATCGAGCAATTTGCTATATGAAGGTTCGTTATAAGCAGGTTTAACTGTACTTGTGTGATTTATATGTGAGTTTAAAATTCAGAATTAGGCCTAGAAATTTATGCTCTGCCTCTACAGGTAACCACTGGCCATGCAAGTCGAAATCGGGATTTGGATGGAGGCCTCTCTTTCTAGAAAAGAGTACACAGGTGCTCTTATTCTGGACTTAGTCTGAACTCATTTTCATCAGCCTACTTGGACACTTTCATCAGAGAGAGCTAAACATGCCGCTCACGCACTACGAGGTTGCAGGACTTAAAGCCTACCTGAATATCATCTACATATGCGGAATAGTATGTGTAATGTGGGATGCAGAGCCGTAATGAGTTCATTTTTATAATAAAAAGGGTGCAACTCGGGACACCACCCTGTGGTACTCCCGTTTCCTGAATCCTAGACAAGACATTCCCAATACGAACACGGAATGTTCGTTTGGTGAAGTAGCTCTTCATGACATTTAGCATATTGCCGTGGATACCAATGTCTGACAGATCTCTATGGATGCCGTAGCGCCATGTGGTGTCAAATACTTTTTCCATGTCGAGAAACACACAGAGACAGCAGTCTTTGTGGATAAATGCATCGTGGATGTATGCGGCAATGCGTTCGAGATGGTCAGTAGTAGACCGGCCCTCTCTAAACCCACACTGAACAGGGTCAAGCAGTTTGTTGGTTTCCAGATAATGCACAAGTCTTTTGTTTATCATGCTCTCAAACAACTTGCACAAGCAGCTTGTAAGTGCTATTGGACAGTAACTTGTAACCGAAGAGGTGTCCTTGCCTTCCTTTAAAATGGGAACAACAATGGCCTCCCTCCATGTGGATGGCAGGTACCCATCAGCCCAGATAGCGTTATACAGCGCAAGTAAAGTGATCTTTGTGTCATTGTGAGTGTGCTTGAGCATGTTATACACAATTCTGTCAAGTCCCGGTGCTGCGCTAAGGCATGCATTCAAGGCTGCCCTAAGTTCGGCAATATTAAATGGAGTGGTACATTGCCTGTTTGTTTTAGCCACACACAAGTATTCTGCGTTCTGTCATTTCTTTATATTTTAAAAAAGATTTTGAGTAGTGCACAGAACTGGAAATCCGCTCGAAGTGCTTGCCAAGGCTGTTGGCCTGGTCCTCCAATGTGTGTCCATGACTCAACAAAGGCAGGGGATGTGCTTGCTGCCTCTTAACACTTCTGAAGCCACTCCAAACCTTCCTTTCATGGGTGAAGGAGTTAATGCTAGAAAGGAACTTGACCCAACTCTCTCTTCTTGCCTGATGTCGTGCTCACCTACCCAGTGATTTCACCTTTTTGAATTCGACGAGGTTTTCTGCATTAGGATATCGGGGCAGGATACCCCTGCTTTCTTTTGTTTTTTACGCGCATCCCTACAGTCCTCATTCTACCAGGGAACATGTCTTCGACATGGGTGACCATTTGTTTGCGGGATACACTTTCCAGCAGCATCAGGAATAAGCATACTGAAGAATGCTACTGCGCAATCAATGTTTGATTTGTGATAAAGACACGAGGTAAAAGTGTTGATTCCTTAAACTTCTCCCAGTCAGCGGATGCTATTTTCCATTTGGCAATATGAGGAAGAAAGTCATGTGGTGTTGTCAAGTTTAACATAGCAGGAAAGTGGTCACTGCCATATGGATTCTTGGCCACATTCTATTCTAACTCGGTGAGGAAAGAGGGAGAGCCAAGCGCCAAGTATATCTTACTGCAATATATCGATGAATATAAGTTGTGGTGAACGTTGTAACAAGTAGGCTCTTTTTTATTATAGAGCCGTGCTCTGAAACACAAGAGGAATCGCTCTGTCAGTGGGCCACTTACATCGCAACGAGCGTCCACCCCACAGAGTATTGACGCGCGTATGTGCCAGTGGTGAGGACAACGAAGGAGCGCGAGTGTCTTTGGCCGAGGGTAAAAGACGAAGAAGTCGTTGCAGTCTGTTTCCTGCGATCGATAAATCGTATTTGTTTGAGGCGCTTTGTGTGCTCGTCAATCTCGCGTCGTCACACTGGTGGAGGTGCTGGGTACGTCTTCATGCTTGGCACCCCTTCGCGGACCCTACATTCAAGCCCGGAATCACTACCACCCGTGGACACACCAGTCCACCGTTCCAGCCGCCGTCTGCGAGGCCTAGCTCCCGAGCTCAATCCCTTTCCAGAAACTGCCAGCAATCGCTTGCCCCCTTCAACCACCATGGCCACTGCAGCTACATCGCACATGACACTTCAGAATCCCATGATTCCTGACTGCTTTCATGGTGAGACCTATGAAGATGCACAAGACTGGCTGGACCAGTTCGAACGCTGCGCGAAGTACAACCAGTGGGCCACCCCAGAAGACAAGCTCGCGAATGTGTACTTCTACCTGAAAGACAACGCCCAGACGTGGTACATTAACAGGGAAAGAAGCATGGCTACGTGGGATGACTTCCGCAACCAGCTGATTGACACCTTCAGTAGTCTTGACAGAAAGGAGAATGCGCAACGTCTCTTGGAAGCTCGAATTCAAAAACCAAACGAGAGTGTCGCTATGTTCGCCGAGGACATGACCCGTCTTTTCGGCAGGGCGGATCCCGAGATGCCGGAAGACGGGAAGCTCCAGTATCTAATGCGAGGCGTGAAGGAGCAACTGTTTGCTGGGCTTGTGAGAAATCCGCCAACAACAGTAGCTGAGTTCACGAAAGAAGCCACAGCTATTGAACGGGCCCTACAGCAACGGTACCGCCAGCAGAACCCGGTCAACGTTGGAGCGAGTAGCCCTGTCACGACTGCGGCGAGCCTCTGCGACAACGACAGGCCTCTGCGGGAAGTCATCCGGGAGATTTTGAGGGAGGAGCTTCGGCAGCTTGGTTTATTTCCAGCAACTGAACCGACGCCGGCATTGTCTTTTGTTGCTGATGTTGTCCGGGATGAGATACGCCATGCTCTCTCTTCATCCGGCTATAATGGTGTGCGACGACATTTTACTTATGCTGATGCAGTCCGACGCCCCGTCGTCGCTCCTTCAGCACAGCAGACCCCAATGACTGGACCATCACCAACCCTGCAAACACAGCCACTGTCAGCACCGACCACTTTCGCAACCTCACCGATTCCTCCAACAAGACGAATGCCGTATAACCAACATGCCCCACAACATTGCCCCACAACGTGGCCCAATAGTGAGTCTCCACTTACCTACCAGCGTCGGAAAACCGATTTGTGGCGTACCGCTGACCGTCGACTGGTATGCTTTCATTGTGGCGAAGCTGGGCACGTCTACAGAGTTGGCGGTTATCGCGACGCTCAGTACTCGAGATTTCCTCGCTACCCTGATTACGTTGCGTACGACGATCAACGCATGTACAACTACGCCCATGTGAACACACCGCCGCAGAATCCAGTAATGCCCAGATCACGTTCTCCATCTCCTGCGCGGCCCAGTTCACCTAATCGTCGCAGTTTTGCCGACGTCACCAGGGGCAGGTCCCCTAGCCCACGACGGGGAAACTAGACGCAGCGACCTCGGGGGGTGGGGTTGCCAATATTCGAAATTCCGAACAGCCCCCATTGCAGACAAGTGACAGCTCGAAGCCATCGATACCGAAGGAAACAGACTGCAACGACTTCTTCGTCTTTTACCCTCGGCCAAAGACACTCGCGCTCTTTCGTTGTCCTCACCACTGGCACATACGCGCGTCATTGAACCAGACTGCAACGACTTCTTCGTCTTTTACCCTTGGCCAAAGACACTCGCGCTCCTTCGTTGTCCTCACCACTGGCACATACGCGCGTCAGTATTTGAGCACTGAAATCACCAACAACAACGTAGGGTGCCGGCAGCTGATCAATGAGGTGATAGAAATCTGTGCGGTTAAGTCTATAGTTTGGTCGTATGTATAGCGAGCACACAGTGACTAATTTGTCAAAAAGAGTGACGCAGACTGACAATGCTTAGAGTGTCGTCTGAAGGCTAAGAGGTTGGCAAGACACAAATTTTTCTACTATTATAGCTACGCCACTGGACGAAGCAGTTGCCTCATCCCGATCTTTGCGGAACATAGCGTATTGTCGCAGACAGTTTGTTTGTGATGGCTTGAGATGTGTCTCTTGGATGCACAGCACCTTGGAATTGTACTTATGTAAAAGTTCTGTAACCTCATCGAGATTGTGGAGAAGACCCCTAGCGTTCCAGTACATTATTTGTGTAACCATTTTAAATGAGTTTTTGAGTGGTGCGTCGAAGTAGACAACCATTAGCTTAGAAGGTCTTTTCGATCCTTCTAATGCATGGTCTTTTCTTTTTGGCAGGCTCCTTAGAGCCACGCTGATCTTTCGCGTCGATAGACTTCGCGTTGTATCCATCGCGCTCGCGGTGTCCGCATGCGGGTGCGAGAGACTTGGGACTCTCTGCCTTAGCAGATGGCCCGGAAACTGCAGACCTGCATGTTCGATGGCAGCATAGCAGCATGGATTGCTTCTGCTGTAGGAGTGGATAATGTTGCGGGGGGAAAAGGTTGCTCGCAGATCACTGTGCATGAACCGCGCAGACGCAAAAGACCGTTGTGGTGTCACGCCCGCGCGCGCCGCATCGGCATAAGATAGTTGGACGAATGAAAGTCTGTTCCGTGCTTATTATATAATATGTTTTTATTAACCTTTAATGTTACAATCTCTTTCTCCCTCTTCCACGCAGGGCAAGAGGGAGAGTGCGCAGGGTGATCTCCGTCACAGTTGGAACCTTTTGGATTAGCGGTACACTTCTCAACTGCATGTTCTTAAGAACCACTTTTTGTACATGACGTGCAACCACGGCAGCTCTGTGAGTTGCGGCCATACTTCTGACACTTAAAGCACCTGCGAGGGTTTGGTATATATACGGTCGTACGCACATCTTTATGTAGCTTGCTTGGATATGTTTCGGGAGTGTTGCAGTATCAAAGGTGAGGATTAGGTGCTTTGTTCGTTCTTCCTGGTCATTGCGCCTTATTTTGTTTTTCGCAGTTGGATAACGTTCTAGTCTTTCACTCCATCGTGGAGTTCAGCCTCTGTGAGGTTCAGGAGGTCACTGTCAGATATCACACAGCGGACTGTGTTCACGGAACGGTGGGCAGTTACAGTTATAGGAGTGGTGCCAAAAGAAGACAGAGATTTTAAGTTGTCATACTGGGCCTTGTGCTGAAGTTCTAAAAGAATGTCTCCATTGGCCAGTTTTATGGCTTTGTGGTCGGCTCCGAAAATGTCTGTGAGACACTTTGAGACTAAGAAAGGTGACACTGATCTTGCTTTTATTAAAAGTCAGGACATTCGGTGCAGATGACGTGAAAACATGGAAAATTCTCAGTGTTCTTTGTATAAAAATGGAAGTTCACTTCGGTGCTAGAGCAGGTGTGGGAAAGAGGTATAACCCATTTAAATTATTGTTTTCGGTAGCGAGGACAGCCACCCACCATCGAGCCCAACATGGGGACGCTGTAGAAACCCACAGGTATTGCAGACGCCAGCTGAACGAAGCTACTATAACCCGATATAGCATACCCAAGGTTGTATACTGTACCCCAAATTAACTACTGCCGCCAGGAAAAATAGAAGTCATATAAGAGAAGAGAAAACCGGAAAGATTAAAAGAGAGGGAAGGTAATAGGAAAAGGTGACTGCCGGTTTCCCCTGGATAGGTCGGCCCAGGGGTGCAGTCTACGTGAAGCTGGGGCCAAAGGGGTGTGTTGCCTCTGCCAGAGAGCCTTAAAGGTCCAATCACCCAGCGTCGGCTCCAACCCCCACTATTCCCTTTTTCCCAGACACGGCTTAAGCCACGCAAGGCAACGTGTGGGAGGGAGTTGAAAACCCCGCCCTTGGCTTTGGTCCGTGGTGTTACCACAAACCGAACGCATAGGGGTCTACATGAAAGATAACTACTAAGACATTTTATTTATCCCTTGTGGAACTTCTCCCTGTGTCCACATTTGCATGCCCTGTCTTTCTTTTAGAATGAATACTTGCCACTTAATAAAACACATAGATGCAACTATTTGGTACAGATCTATCTTTGTAGAAAATGCAAGACTACGCACAGACAGCAAGAAAGACACGACACAAGCGCTTAAGTCGTGCCTTTCTTTTTAACTGTCTGTCTGTAGTTTTGTGCTTCCCACAAAGATGAATACTAGCAAACTAGCTCAGCCTTCTGTTATTTTGACTGGCCTTGGGTTTTTTGCTTTTTTTTTTCTAGAGGCACCCCATGAGAACTTATGTGGCAGAATCGTCATCCAGAGTTTGGTTAATGAGTGGATTGGTATCAATATATACATTGTTTTTAATCCTCTGACACTATGGGAAAGGGCTAGCCTTTTACGAATCATTTATTTAGCTCCTCCGCTTCGACTTTCTTTGCTGTCCCAGATCGTGTGGAATTAAATTTGTATACTGTGATCCACCAGCTGAGCCGAGTTTAAGGCCCCTGACACACACACAGTCCTGCCTCAGAAGGGCCAGAATGCTAGTCTCACAGGATAGATGTCTAGGAGGCCTATTGCACAAAAACTGTCGTGTCTGTACACAAAGTAACTACCTGTCCTGTAATACATCAACCGTGAAGTCAACATTACGTTGAGGAACCGACCTCAACAACTCCGGAATACCGCACGTGCTAAAACATGAACTCAGTGAGCTGTTTTAAAACCATCGAGCTAAGAGAAACCTCACCCGGTTGTCATGCCACCGGATCCTGCGAACGTTTACTGTTACTTACTAGCTTCGACGAAAACTTTGAGTCCTTCGATCAGTTCCTGTCCAGTACTCTTGAGGATCGCCTCTAGCACAGCTCGGTATCTGCAGCATAAAAGAGCCAAAGAAAACACCGAGAAGCATGCGGGTAATGTCAACTCAAAGGGCCCTCCCTGTGAGCCGGCACAGAAAAAAAGTTGCTAGAGATGCGGAGCAGGTGTCCCACCTTTCTGCTTGATCTTTAGGTGACCCTCCAGCGACTGCCAAGCTTGCGAGTTGCTGCCGAAACGCTGCTGCAGCCATTCTGTCAATCCAGTAAACGCAGTGAGGCGCGTATGAAGCGCGTAAGGAAGCTCGCCGCTCTTCTAGCTCAACACCAGCTTACAATGCGGCCACCACGCTGCTACTTTTAATACACTCAAACACTGCTCCCCAGTTGTTGACATAACATTTTTGCTATATTTTTGCGGCAGTTGTTGACAATGATGATGATAGGTGTTTTTGATGACACCTCATAGGGGGTTCAACCAAGCAATATTTATATGAATTAATAAAAAATTTTCAGTATTAAATATTTAAAACCGAAAAAATAACGTACGTGACATCAAATGAGTGCAATAACTGTTTTTTTTTTGTTCAGATCAGACACTACAGCCAATGCATCTATCCACGATTTTATTTATATCATCTATCCGCGCATCTACGTTAGGGTGGCTCAAGTAGGGTGGCTAGAACATGACCTACTACACTCCTGACCTGCCCAGAGAGCACCTCTTCCAGCGCCCACGTTCTAGTTCATACCTTCTGCCGCTAGGGCCGTCACCTACGAGCGGCGTGGCGCTAGGCAGCACCTGTTCGCTGTCGTCTGCTTCAGCCATCGCTGTGGCAGTGCAAATCGTTCTTATTGTGCATGAATTGTGTATGAATGTGTAAAATATGGCAAATAAAGCGATATGATTCCTCGTCAGAGTTGGCTGCATTCGTGTGGACGTTTGAAGCAGAAATAGAACCGTAAAAAAAGCACACAAAGGGTCACAGTGGCAAGCAGACGGGAACTTTTCTACAAATGAAGGAAAATTTATTATGAAAATATTTCTTGAATGAAAACGTAGTCCAACGAGATAAAAAAACTATTGTTAGGCATTCATTGTTCACACTGAATCACGATGGTTCCAGACGATACGCATACACAAATTGCAGAAGATACGCAGAAACACAGTAGGTCGTGTGCAGAAACTTGCAGACGGCAGATAGCTGCAGTAGTCAGCTCTAATAGTGGCCGCGTGCAGTTTTTTTTTTTTAGATGAGCTGACACCTCAAATGTAAGTATGGTGTATTGCTGCGTGCCATATTGCAAATCGGAACAAGGCAAACAAAGTAAAGTAAGTTTTCACGAGTTTCCTGCCACAGACATACGGGAAGAATGGATCGAGGCAATTGGAAGAAAAGGTGAGTCTTGTGTTTTTGAGAGTCGTTTCAATTCAGAACGAGTTGCAAGCTAGCAAGAAGCACCAGGGTGCTTTAGTAAACTTTATTTCCGTGTGTTATGCTAATTCACTGAGCTAAAAAACATGAAAGCTTTTTTAAAGTACCGCGGCTAATATGGCAGGCTCCACAAATAGTGCCAAGAAATTTAAATATAGCACACAAGAAAAAAGTAAATATACGAAATCTGTAAATTATGTAAAAATGCGTAGCGGTGGGTTGCGAGGGGTTCGAGCACCCTTCCCGAAGGCTGCCTCAACAAATGCCGCCGAAATCCATAAAAAAATTAATGATATGAAATATTTACGTGCTGCCTCCACAGTTTGTCTCTGTGTGTGTGTGTGTGTGTGTGTGTGTGTGTGTGTGTGTGTGTGTGTGTGTGTGTGTGTGTGTGTGTGTGTGTGTGTGTGTGTGTGTGTGTGTGTTTAGCGATGGACAACTCTTGAACACTGGGTGTCACTGAAGTTAGCGACCGAATTTGGTCAAATGTATTTCTCATCTCAAACCTCTATCTTCCCATACAGCTTTGTTCGTTTCTGTATAAGCTTACTTAAGGTAATTAGAAACGTTACGCCGGTAACGAAATGTGGCGATTAACTGTTCACTCTATATAGGGCTGGCAGGCGGTCGGGTATAATGACATAATTGAAGTCCTTCGTGCAATGAGCCCATCGGCTCTGTGAGGGTTAAGAGACCCAGCCGGTGAAACCGAAATGAGGAACCTGGAATAATCAGCGACAGATACTCTATTTATGTGCGTGCTGCATCTGAGATTACATCATGCATGACAAAGATTCGTTTTGGAGAATGCAAAAGAACAAAAACCACTGAAGTCATCGTCGTCAACGGCGGAGTCATTGTACAGGTTAGAGGTTTGCGCTCTAAACCAAGACCAAGGCGCTCAAGTGCGCCTCGGTTTCGGCTCTGTCGTATTGGGTCGCGCTTCGTTACTGAGCAGCCATTAGGAAATTCAGCTTTGTTATGAAACCTTGTATAGCCAATGAGCTCTTCGAATAAAGGGCTTCAAGTATGCCACTGGACTCGACCACGTACCATCACTAAACATCAATCGACGAATGTAGTCATCTAAAAAGACATTTACAAAGGCTGCGAGAAAATATGAAAATGCACTAAATGGGTATACAGGTACTTCCCCAGAATAAAATCGTGGCTATGCTTTTTCTTAACCTCCCCATTTGGCTTGTTACATTTTGGAAAAATTAATTACAAAAAAGGTGTTATGGACTGTTATTTTGCAATCTTGCTAGCCATGCGTATACGCCTTTACCTTTGATGAAGGTTCAGGAAAGCATCGCTGGGAGCCCAGCGACCGGTCGAAGGTATGCAGCCTGCATTTTACCGCTGAAGATTACAGAACAGTGACGAAAAGGAAGATGTTGAAGCCCACAGCCGTGCCTTCCTTATTTCCCGCTTCTCCTGATCCACGTGGGCAAGATCCAATGCCGCGGAAAAAGCGGCTAAAACGAACGCAGGGGGAAACAACGCTGGCACCCATACAAGTAAAAATACTGTAAGTAAAACTTGAAGTCTAACACAACAACGGATAAGAATAATGTTAGCAGTATTCCCTTATGCGTTTAGCGGGACAATATATCTGTCATGCTTCGCTATTTTTTCGGCTTAACAGGGGAACGTCCAACGCAGATTCTTCTCAAGAAGAGCGAGCATCAGCGGAGCCTGGGGAAGTATATAGTTCTGAAAACCCAATTGAAACTGCACAAGAGGCCGAGTGGTTGCATTTTCCATCAAGTCAGGACAACATGGAGGACTGTAGTTCAGTTATACAAGGGGAACACCAGAAGAGGCCAGTGCGGCGCTCCATGACGTCGCAAACGTCGATCGGTTTGAAGAAGATGCGCTCCCTGGTCGCGGCAACTAAGACGTTGCGGCGGAAGTGCAGCAGGCTGAAAGAAATGAACAGTAATTTGCATTCACAGCTAGAGAAGCTAAAGAAAGATTTTTTCGAGATGAAAGCCCTCGCCGAGGCGAATGGCGCTCTAACGCTGCAGGTACGCAGTTACGTCAGTGGACGAATGTTATATTAATCCTTTTATATTCGCACTTAATTTTAAATGACTCTGAACATAATAACAATTTAGGAGTAAGTCAATTCTATCAACATCACCCGTACTACGAGAGGACGTCCGGTGAGCGAAGGAATTCTCGAAACTATAAGAGATTGTAAAGGTGGCGATGCTACCCTTAAGTTCTCGCGCATCGGCTAGCAGTGACTACACTACACCTGCTACTACACCTGCAGTGACTACTACACCTGCAGTGGCCTTGAACCCTCTTTTCAGCCATAAAGGCGCTACTAGCGAGCACCGAGAAGCCATGGCGCGGCTAGTGTTGCAAAAATTTAGCCGTCCTTTCTTCTCAAACTACGTGCGGGACAAAACAGCCAAAGAAGGAAAGAGAAAGAGAATAGCCGAAAAGCCAAAATCTCGCAAGATTTTAAAAGTTTAGTTGCATGCCTCCATTGTATCATGTACGCGCCCAGAACCTTGCTAGCACATTTTATTGAACTATGACCCAAATGCACGCAGCTCTGTACGCGTACATATGTTTTTCTTTATTGCAGACACAAGCCGTCACTGTGTGCCAGCAAGTAGGATATTCTTCGAAAGTGCAGAAACTTTGTTTGAAACATCAGCTTTAACTGGCATATTGTGGCACGCATAAGTAAAGCGACAAATGTGTTTTGTTTCATTTTGAAGAGCTGTAACATTGCTCGAATCACACGCATACACTCGCCAAATTCTTTTAGCAGAAACCTTGATATCACTTTGAGGGATCTGCTTTTCATTGACAAACGAGTATAATGGCACATTTTCAGCATGTGTACGCGCCCCAACTGCGGGTGTCGCCCTTGGGCGCTATCAATCAAACATAACCACTAGTACAACAAAGGCGGTACTATTCCGCCCTAAAAATAAGTCTGTTAATGAAAACATACATTTCAAGTATGGCGATACTATTATTGAGTTAGTAAATTGTATAAAAATTCTTGGAGTTACATTTTCGAGCAATATGCTTTGAAACGATCGCATTTACAGTGTGCTGGGTCAGTTATCTCGCGTAGAGGGCACGGTGTACAGTGGCAAAACTGTTCTACTATACAAGGTAAAATTCTTACTTTATAAATGACTGTTCTGTTGGCATCTTGCTTATTGTTTCTTGGTATGAAGGACTACGACTAACACGCGCTTACAAAAACTGTACCTGATGCAAAAGACGTATATTAGAATAATTTTTTACTGGTCGTATGATGCTCGCAGAAGTGAATTGTTTCAACAGGCTGGAATACCACCCCTACATCGTCTCTACGATTTTAAGTTAGCATTGGTGGTCAGGCGTCAATTTCAAGAAAGTCGACATTATTTGTACGACCTCTCGAAACTGCAGCCAAATAATTTGTTCGAAACATGACATAAAGAAACATGGAAAATAAAAACTTCGAGAACAAACTACTCCACAGATAGGTTGTTCTACACAGTTTCTACGTTAATTGATAAATATGTGAAAGCTGGCATAGATTTCTTACTCTGTACCCGAACTCAATTGCACGATATACACATGTATAGTTTTCAAGATTTCTTTGCAGTTGCTACATTGTTATCATGGTTGCTATTTTTATTTTTAGAATTTGAACTTGATATTTTTGTAATTGTTGCTTAGATAACATTGCTAACTGTTTGCCAGTGCTGTCGTGCTAAAGGCGTCTGTGGGCCTATGTCAAGCTGCCTCTTTCGAAGAGCAGCTTTTACCTGCCGCTGTCCTTCATCAAACTATTGATGAAAAATAAAACATTATTATTATTATTATTATTATTATTATTATTATTATTATTATTATTATTATTATTATTATTATTATTATTATTATTATTATTATTATTATTATTATTATTATTATTATTAACTATGCTCGACAAGATGATGATAATGATGACGATAAAAACTTTATTGGGGTCGCAATGTGTTGCCCTCGATAGGCACATCACTGCCTTTACCATATCGTCTCATCGCACGGACATATAAAATCATAGAAACGCGCATCGGCCAGCGCTCCCCGTTCCAGCAGACAAACTCCCGTAGCGAAATTTGACGCACAATTTTTGTTGTGTAGGTCACAGTAAGAGTTAAAGCTTCAATTCCTGTGTCTCTCCTTGATATGCGTCCGTGGGCGTATGTGCATTATTCTCTTCTATCAATTGACTACAAGTGTAACACCTGTCCAGGGCGAGTGTCCAAGGTAAGTGCTCAACAGGGGCACTGCGTTTCACCTGACGCGTCCTAAACAACCTAAAATCAGTTTGATATTCTATTACCAATGAGTACATTATTAGTCAAAAGCTTTATGAATACTAAATTGAAGTTTTTTTAGGCTGGAATGGCAAAAACAACCATGCAGCAAGACATTTCTACGCAAATATACAGCTTTAGAAGTCAATCAACCAGTATAGCCTAACTACTAAAATGTAACACATAGCACACGTTAGCCTTTTCAGCAAAAAACAATCACACGTATAGGCAGTTTGTCACAGAAGCAGACGCATGGTATCAGTCCGTCGCCCTCCTGCCGGCCGCACAGTAGCAGACGAACAGGTTATAGGTAGCGCCACCTACGGCGAGCGATTGAACGAGAGCGGGGACACGCGCTCCCATAGGAACCCCGCTATCTGAACAGGTCAGGAGTGTAGTAGGTCATGGGCTAGAATAGCTCAAGGAGGATACACACGGAGGAACCTTCCTCCGTGGGAAGGGGCGCTGTGCGAGTGAAGCCAGCTGCCGCCATCTTGCCAGTGGCAAAAAGCGTGCTCAGCGCCATCGCGAGCTGCTGATTTCGTCCGTTCTTGTTTCACCTTGTCGGCATGGAAAGACAAATGGTTTACAATGGTTGCCTCTTGCGTCGTTTACGGATGTGCCAACAGGTTGAAAAAAGGTTGTGGCCTCACATTCCACCTGTACGTACACGAAAACGTCTTCGACATAGCCACTCCGCGCTCGTTACTAAAGGGAGCTATAGCTGACGAGATCTAAGCGTGCAAAACATAACAGTCCGGATTTGTTTTACAGGTTTCCAAAAGATCCCGTAACGCGGAGCCTCTGGGAGTGGGCCGTTCGCAGTGAGAAGTATAATGCGAAAGATTGAGATCACTTCGCTCTGTGCTCTTCGCGCCAGAGTGCTTTGACCACCTAGCTTTTTGACATTGAAAGGAAGCATGTGAAATGGGGTTATAAAGTGGCATTGAAGGCACTTCAACGTGAAGAAGGGTTGTGGCTCGGAAACAAACTTACGAAAGTCCACGTCCAATGGGAAAAGCAAGAAAATGAAGGTATGATATGCTGTACAACTGATCGAGTGCCTCAGTTGCCGACGCTTTGGACTTCTGCGAACAAAAGCTAAAGCTGCCGCAATTCAAGAGTGCCAGCACAATATCTACGTTTATTAGAACTTTTGATCGCTAGTTTGACATCTTAAACTCCAGGAACCCGCTGGCAAGGTCGTAAAAAGCGCCCCTTTGGTAGGGGAACGAAGCATTCTGGAGGTCGTTTTTTGCGGAGACTCGAGCGTACATAAACGGGCTGAGAGATCCGGCAGTGACAGAAGGAATGAAAAAAAAAACGGATTCATTGGTTTTTGGATACGCATGGCAAGCACGGAAAGAATGTTTGACAGACTTGTCAGCTAGGGTCAGCTGCAATACTTACTGACACACAAACTCAGTCAAGACTATGCCGAAAGCTTCTTTGAATCTATACGTGGATGAGGCGGCCATAACAACAACCCAACAGCTTCGCAGTTTATGGCTGCATACAAGCGTCTGTTGGTTCAGACGGAAGTCACGTCTTCAAGTTCTGGACACTGCTCCCAAGATGTTCTCTCCGTATTGAATGCAACGACTCCTGCAGCCATGGTAGATCCAAGAAGCAATCTCACTGACATACGCAAGGCCCCAGTCCTACAGCCCGATGACCACGACAATACGCATCGCATCGACTAGCCCGAAAGCTTTTCTGTTTTTGTCGGTTCCGTGGTGCCATACATAGCAGGCTTCATCGTTCGACAGGTCTAACTGCAACTACCTGTGAAGAGTGCATAGCAGCCATGCACTCAGATGAGCTGACACCTTTAATTAAATGTAAGAAGCGAGGTGGTCTAGTTTCACCGTCGCGAGATGTCATTAGCCTCTGTAAAGACGTCGAGGACTGAGGCGGCTACAGGCTGAATGTGATTTCATCACAACGGTGAAGTCAAGAGCAAAACACCTCATCCTGAAAGTTCTGTGAGCTTCCTCCGAGAAAAACTGGTTCCGTAAACTAGAGCAGCACGTCCTAGACTTTGATACGCTTGATACAGTAATAAGGTTTACAGTTTGTGCAGGCAAATCGCCGAACAATACGTAAAAGTGAGGATATAACACATGACGAAGGAAAAAAACCGAGAATCGGTCAAAAGTAAGGTGGGACCACTTTTGAGAAGGGCAATAATTTTCAACCACCAATAGGGCACCTATGTTTTCGATTATGTGTTTTCTTTAGGCATCGCTATTTGATGCATATGCACTTTAATTGAGTTCTCTACATGCCCCTTGACTGCGTACAAGTCGCAATAAACATTTACAACCAGAATTACTTGTTTTCGTTGCTTTATAAACACACGAGTCTCTTCACCCGCAGCGCGATGAAGCATAAATTTGCAGCGCTCGGCTCTTTTCTGCCACTGGCAACATGGCCGCCGCACGCTCGGCGCGGCTTCATTCTCTCCCGTAGCGGCGCATAGGCGGCTTCCACTCCAGCAAGTTTATTGTATCCTCCCAAGGAGGATATATATCCTCCTTGTATCCTCCTGGGTATGGTGGCTAGAAGGGAAAGGTGACGCCAAGGGCCGGTCAAAAGCGATGCGCCGTTTCATGCCTGGCGCATAGTGGCGCTGCTTGTCGTAGTTCGATGCGAACCAAGACATATCGGGCCAAATACGAAGGGGTCGACACAGTATGCAGTGCGTGTGGAGAGGAAGAAGAAGCTGCCGAACACTTGATAATGTTCTGTAAAGGGCTTCACCCTATAGTTTAGTATGATGGCGCAGAGTTCTTCAAAGCACTGGGATTTAGGGACAGCGAGGGCAAAATAGACTTTAAGCGGGTAGACTTAACTAGAAGGAGGTTATCTGATTGGTGGCTAAAGTCAAGGCACGAGTGAAAATTAAACCCTTCACTGCGAAGTACGAATCCTCAACTTCATTATTTAAAGGGAAAAAAAAGATAAATGTAATGGTTAGTTCACTAAATATTACGGCTAGGTGGCGTTAGCCGCCGCCCGATCTAAGGGGTACAGCCACATCCATCCATCCATCCATCCATCGATGCCCGCTCGGCCGCTCGCTCTACGGCTGGGCGCGCGGCGGAAGCGCAAATTAGAAGTTCGCCGCACGCGCAAGTCTAATTTTACTAAGCACGCAAGTGGCCTTAAGTGGCATATACTTCGGAACTCGTACTGAGCACGTCGAAGTGTTCTATTCCGATACGCATGACCGATGCAATCCCGAACGGCACTGATCCCTCGCTTCCGACTTCCATGCTCTACTCCACACTTCCCATTTTGCACTCGACGTTAGTTTCGATAAAATACAAGGAAGAGACCATACCCGCTGTTTGCATGAGTACACAAAGCATAAAAAACGATTTATTTTTTCCAATCCGAACAACTGACAAGAAATCAATAACTGCACGTAAACAGAAAGCGTCTGTATCTGCGAATGCAGCACATCACTTTAACTAATAAAAGAAAGACTGTTCAGTTTTTAAGTACAGATTATTTTTTTTTGCAAATTTAGAACACATTTTACTGAAAGCAGAATAAAAACATGAAGTCTGCAATTGGGGGGAAAGGTAAAAGCGCTTCACTTCATTGAAAACATGCACAAATACAATAAAAACGTTTGCATTTGAGAACGGCACCAATTCATCTCGACGACAAAAAAAAAAGTCAGTCATGTTCATACATTTTCAACTATGGTGATCACTTTTGAACATATTTACACAACTCATACAAAGGCTGCATTGAAAGTAGAGTGAGGAAAAGCAACTAATCAACTCAATTCACAGCACTCTTCTTAATTTTAGCATCTTCATCTTCTTACGCTTGTCACCTTGGCTGGCATTCTGAGTTTTCACAAGAAAATGCAGCCTGGTGAGGACGTAGAATTTGATGACCTTGTTTGTGAGTTCCGTGTTGTGGTCGGGGCAGCCCACGACGGTCAACTTAGCCAACTGCAAAAATGAGATCAAGTCCGGGATACTGTCACTTTTGATCTCCTTGATGCTGAAGCAACGTGTGAATGCGTTCTCAAGCGAAGTCACCAGGTCATTCAGCTTGGCTGATGGATGCAGCAGGCCACCCCTGTTCACTGCATTGGTGAGGCATGCTGCGGCTGGCAGTGACTCATCGTTCTGTCGCAGGAGCTGTGCACAGCAGTCGGTGCACTTTGTGGTTGCGATGCTTTTCCTTGCCACATAGCCGCCAATGTAATAGATGAGCCTTGAGTCACTGGCTTCCACTACCATGTCAGTGTGGTCAAGCCCACACCCGCTGAGGACTTCACGTGCTTCACAGAGGTTGCCTATGTCTAGCAGTTCATCAATCCTCCTATGAGACGTGGTGCCCATTGCACCCTCGGTGTCTATCAGGTTCCTTAGCACTCCTGAAGACACATTGGCATCTGACGGTGACTTGGCAAGATTTTGGAAGGTCAGAGTATTAATGGAAATGAGGAACTGGCTGGGCAACGGGTGATCATTAGACCCAGACATTTGCCTAACAATCCAAAAGACCCTTTCCATCGGATCTTGGCACAACCGGCTTGTCATGAGGTACTTGTAATTCAATTTCGTTGTCACGTACTCCAGAAGGAGTAAAGTGCTTGAGAGCGCGACGCGAAGTCCTTCTGCGGTGGTTTGGCTAAGGAAGCCAGCTGACCCCTTTTTTTCAGACTTTTTTTCACACTTTTTTTCCCATAGGTCCAAGTAAGCCAAGAAGCTTTGAATGCAGGCTTTGTGGGCATTACCGGGCCTGAGTTCACCTGAACTACACCTAGAAGTCATGGCCTCAATAAGATTTCGCATCGTTTCTACAAAGTTGACAGTGGGAGATTGGTCTCCATGTTTCTCTTCAATATCTTCTCTGTAGAGAAAAAGGCCACGGAGGACTTCATCACTGAACAGCAAAAATGCGTAGTTGACCCTCATAGCCTCAAAACCAGTAGGCCGAACCAGGGACTTACTGAGGTGTGGCATTGCCTTGAGCGTGGTGCTACGACTTTCATCAGAGTTTCGGGCACAGTCTATACCGTCAACATCAGCGTGCCCTTCTGGAAGCTCAAAGCCTGTGCGAACAAAGCTGTTCCTCACGCATTTGACGATATGCGGGAAGTCTGATACAAAGTAAAGGAAACGCTCGGGGTCACTGGGGTGCTTTCTTCTGCACACAGTTTTTTCCTTCGTTCCAACCACACCAAATGAATGCCACATGGCCCGATTTCATGAAGCTCCGTCACACGTTACGAAATCCACGTGGAGCCCCGCATTCTCGCACAGTATGACACACTCAAGGATTATTTTGGCTAGAGTCTCTGCTTTAACATTGCTATGCGAGGCAAATACTCCAATAATCTGATGCCACTTCCCACTGAAGGGCTGGAACATCTCCACCAGTCCATGATCACATGTAAGTGAGCGCTCGGCTTCACGTGTGAATTTCCCGAGGTCAACGAAGCCTTCAATGCTGCCATCCGAAGCAAGACTCGAGTTTTCCGATAGTTTCATTTCATCGATGAGTAGGCCGCCGTGGCACTGAAACGGGTCCATCGACTTTGTTTTTTCTTTTACAGCAGCAAAAACTTTGCTGCTGAGGCCAAAGCCACTTCTGAACTTCTTCAAGTAGCGCCGAAGACACGTACGTGATGGAAGAACCATGATCTTATGCTTTCTTATGTGCTCATAGAGCCGTGGACTCTTCATGCACATGACTGCACACTCAAACACCCATTCAGAGTCATATTTCATTCCTTTGGTGCTTTTGCGCTTCGCCGCTGCTAGGCATGCTCTTACCTGCTGCTGCTGTTTTGAGGGCAGGGATTTGATGGCATCCACAAACACCGAGGAATCTTCGCTTGCATTTTTCCTTTTTAGTTTCTCGATGTTCAACTTCACTCTCAGAATTTTCGATTTCGTCCTCTTCAGTTGCATGCTCCGAATCTTCAGCTCGTATGAAAGGGGCCGGGTGCAAGCATGTGCCTTCCTTCGTTTGTAGGAGGCCTGGTTGAGCAGTAGCTTCCTTAGGTATCTACACTGTGGGCAGGCTTTGCCTAGTTCTTGTGCCACTCCGGGGCAAGACATGCTGAAAGTCTTTCCACCACAGGTCTTTTCTTGGCGTTTGGGATTAGCAGCGAACTCGCCCTTTTCGCCAAATCCTTTGCACGGTATCAGAGAATCCGCTCCCGCAAGCAGCTCTTGCGCCATTGCAGTGCTACTGACCTGTACGTTCTTCACTACCGTGGCTTGAACGGAAACTTTCGCTTGAACGCTGCACTCGTTTGCAGTGAAGAGAACGACTTTTTCTAAGGCGAGGTTACCGTTATTCATGGCACAAACTGTGAATGCTGTAGCACTGTCCGCCCCAGCGATCCTGCGCTTCGCCCAATAGGCACTTGGTGGTTCACAACTCGCGATATCAAGCGCGGTTGGAGAGTTGGAAAAGCTTCCGTCTTCATGGGAGTCGGCAGCGTTGTCGTGCACAGAGGCGCTTCCTTCACACCGCGGATTCTTTGCAGGTAGGCCCCCCGTAGACGTCCTCGACGTTCTTTTCTGGGGCGGTTTCTTCGATAAATACGCAGGGACGTTCGGATAAACGGTGGGGATTGCATTATCCGTAAGCATAGGTCGGTCACGAGGAATTCGCGCTGTCTCACCGTTGATAGTGTGGGTGAAAAACCGCACGAGGTACTGTTCGTCGAAATGCAGCTCACAAAGAACTGAGGTTGCTTCCAGTGGTTTGTCCGCACGTGGCACTGCTCGCTGCCAGGCTTTGAAGCGTTCAGGGTCTTTGGGCACAGAAAACAACGACACTTGCCGACCGGACTTCCTCGCAGAGACGTAGCCCAAAGAACAGCCGGGCGCGAAGCAGTGCGTCTGCGACGCTTTCCGTTTCACGCCAGAGCTCATTGCGCTTTAGATCACCGCACTCAGTACTGACTGGAAATAAGTTTGTGCGACATACTTGTCACACAAAAAGCGACGAACTCAGCCTGTAAGGCACAAAGAAACACGTGCGCGAAACGGTAAACAAACGACGGAAGAAACAGCGCCAACCCCCTCGCTTCGCTTTCGACAGGCATCGGATGGGTGGATGGATATGGCTGTACCCTTTAGATCGGGCGGTGGCTAGCGCCACCAAGCCGTAATACCTAATGAACCAAAAACTATATTTTTTTTTCCTTAAAAAAAAGAGTTTGAGGATTCGTACTTTGCAGTGAAGAGTCTAATTTTCACTCGTGCCTTGACTTTAGCCACCAATCAGATAACCTCCTTCTAGTTAAGTCTACCCGCTTAAAGTTTATTTTGCCCTCCCGGTCCCTAAACCCCAGTGCTTTGAAAAACTCTGCGCCATCATCCTGAACTATAGGGTGAAGCCCTTTACAGAACATTATCAAGTGTTCGGCAGTTTCTTCTTCCTCTCCACACGCACTGCATACTGTGTCTACCCCTTCGTATTTGGCCCGATATGTCTTGGTTCGCAGTACTCCCGTTCTGGCCTCAAACAGTAGAGAACTACCCCGAGTATTATCATAGATCCTTTCCTTGGCAATTTCCTGCTTAAACGGCGCATTTTAACTTCATAAGGATTGAGTCGTAAAAGTGCAAAGTAGATGAGAAACCAAAATCTCCACTGTTTCCATTAACACGTATCAGGTATCCGATATTACGAGTTATAGCCGTGGTGAAGCATATATGCAGATTCGACAACGCTACAACATGCTTATAGCTTATGCGTAGTCGTATATATCACCAGGAGATCATGCACTTTTATTTTTCTGCAAGCCGCGCATACGTTGAGATGTACCCACCCGCGGATAATCGCGTCAAATGCATGTTTACCTTGACTAAAATGTGAGATCGTAAACCGAAACCGGCCCACAATGAATACCTGCGTTTTCGCAAACAGGACGCATCGCATTATTCACACTGCACACACCATGCACAATATTCCCAATTTTACCGTCTGCAAAGATGAACCAATATTGTCGATGCCGTTTAACGCACACTACACGCCACCGTCAACACTGCATATTTTCAAAGAAGATGCCGCTGTTCCTCGCACAGACCGCCACGTGTGTTCACTTCTCGTAGATAAACAGCCAGCCGGCCAGCGTGGCGAACATTTCATCACGCACTTTATCACACACCTAGATGTTCTCTGACACATGCCACAGCTAATGTTGCCACTGTGAGATGAAGATTACGCTTTCAAAAAGAAGAAAAAATTGCCCCAAGCACCAAGCGACTGCACCCACACAGGCACCGGCAGGAATGTTTTGCCAACCACCGCCTTGCACGTGCACCGGTGACGTCACGCGGTGACGTACCCCGGTAGAGGTCTATTGTCGTCTTCATCTCCGTCCGCCGAGCTGGGGGGGGGGGGGGGGGGGGGTAGTTGTTAGAAGAAGGCGCCTAATTTCTGCAGCCCAGCAGGGAGCGCAGGGCGCAGCGGACCCACCTGAGAGATATGGAGGAGCCACCAGTGATGGATGATTACGTATGGGTGGGGTGCAACAGGGCAGCGGGAGAAAGGAAAGGTGGAGGCGTGGGCATGTTGATTAGGTGAGGAGGGAATTGGCAGAGGGAAAATCAGGGCTGTATGGAGCACTTATGGGTTAGTGGAACGGTGGGGGGGGGGGGAAAGACACGGTTGGGAGTGGCATATCTGTGGACAGGGAATGACGCCAGAGAACAAAATAAAGAGTGGGTGGACTGCCTCAGGAAGGACATACAAAAATTTAAAGAATCTGGCGAGGTGATATTAGTAGGAGATTTAAATGCCCACATTGAGGATCTGGATGGATATACAGACTATAGCGGTGCAATAGTTATCGATATGTGTGAAGAACAGCAACTGGTAATAGTTAACCGGGAACATAAATGCGACGGGCAGATAACGTGGCAAAGCGGCAGTAGACAGTCTTGCATAGACTACGGCCTGGTCTCAGAGCACACGTACGAGCGGTTGAACCAAATGACGATAGATGAAGAAGGAGAAAACAGTCTGGGCAGCGACCACAGGCGTATAATCCTGAAATTTTACAGTGGGGGGGCTAGGAAGAAAACACAGGAGGTTGGGCTCCCGAAAGTAAGCGAAAAGCAGATAGCAGACATCTTCAATAGCATCGAAAGAGAATTAGAAGCACAGCCAACAAAGGTGTGGGAATATGACGAGGTTGTTAGTTGTATACAAAAGGAAATAAACAAAGTAAGGAAAAAAAACCGCTGGAGGGGTAAACGGTAACCACGAAGCTGGTGGGACAAGGAAATTAAACTGGCTATTGAAGAGCGACGACGGGCCTCTAGACTGCACAGAAAAGCAAAGCAAATGGGATATCAGGATGATGAGGTGCAGTTACGGTGGAGCCGGTACCGAGAAAAGAAATTTGAGGTGCAGAAACTAGTACAAGCGAAGATTAAAGCTGCGAGTGAGAAATGGGTATCAGACATACGTAAGAAGGATAAGAGCGCCCCCCAAAAATTCTGGAACCGTTTAAAAGCATTGGGAACGACGACTAAAGAGATGCAGGCTCAGATACAGGACGGGGATGGTAACGTTCTCCTGGGGGACAGCGCATTAGAATACCTACATGGAGTCATAGGAAATACTTTCGGCCAAGCACGCAAGAGGTCGGCTAACTGGACACAGGTGGCAAATAAAAGAGTGGCAGATGAAAAATTTAATATCGAATTTTTTTACTGGAAAAAGGCAGAACACAGTGTTCCCAAAAGTACGGCAACAGGACCGGATGGAATCCCGATAGAGATTATCAACCATTTGGGACCAGCGGGACAGGCGCACTTGTATGGAGCCATCGAGCGCGCTATAAAATCCAAGAGGATTCCTGCGCACTGGCGCGAAAGTAGAATGAGTTTGATCTACAAAGGCAAGGGAGAAAGGGACAAGGCGAGCTCTTACAGGCCGATTACAGTCACGTCAGTGCTCTATAGATTAGCTATACAAGCCATCAAAGCCGAGTTGTTGAAGTGGGTTGAAAGTAACGGTATTTTAGGGGAACTGCAAAATGCATTTAGGCCGGGTCGACGCTTGGAAGACAATCTTTTCGTCATAACCCAGACCATCGAAATTTCGGCAGCACAGGGCAGACCAGCATGGCTACTGTTTCTGGACATAAAGTGTGCCTATGACAACGTGGACAGGGGATTGCTGTGGCATATACTGGAAGAGGAGGGGATTGGGTCGAAATTTGTAGGGCTGCTAAGGGCAATATATGAGGATAACAAGGCACACATTACATGGGAAGGGCGTACATACACAGAGCCCGTGTACATTCGAAGAGGTTTAAAACAGGGGTGCCCTCTTTCGCCATTGCTGTTCACACTGTACATTAGAGGCACGGAGGAAGGAAAAGGTAAGGAGAGGCCTTGACGTCACTCGTTGTGAAGCCGCAATGAAGCCGGAAGTCGGCCATATTGAGTAGGCAAATTCTCCTCTCTTGTTTACATATGAATGCGAAGCAGAAGGCGCGACTCCCTCTCCGGCTCGGAAAGCACGTGGGCTGCGCAGCGCGTGTGTCGTGACGATCCGAAACTAATGGAACTGAGCTCATCACTCAGAGCCAGCGGGACAGCTTCAACGAAATCGCTTCGTCCGAGTAATAACACGGAGTAACAGCTCGCCGACAACGAAGCAACTACGAGAGAACGCGCGCTAGATGCACTGACAACGGCGAGTGCTTTCACGTCATTAATTCAGCAACTGTACAGACAACACGATCGGTCGTGCGCCTTCTACGGTTGCATTCCGCCACGCGGCCGACGCAGCGTCCTGCCACTGTGTCCGTGTTCCGCGTGAAAATCACCGGCGTCAGCATTCTGCGACTGTGGTGACTGAGCACGGTGCTAGTGACAGTTGAACGTGGTTGCTGTTACGTTGAGATTACATGCAGTGCTGGTGGAGAGTGTACCGAGCGGAACAGAAAAGGTGTTTTAATACGCACATGCAAGTTGTTACTGTACACACACAACACGAAACTACGTATGTGCACATGGTCCTCACGGCGTCTTGCTGGGCTCAACAGCGTCGTCCGTTGTCACAAGCAGGAGCACTGCTAAACCGTCACTGACCTGCAAGGCGTTTGTCGTCATTCAGCTTCGTCATGGTGCCCAACGCAATTTCGCTGAACACTAACTGCTTCATCCGCGTCATCCGCCGCACGACACATGGATATGCACTTGTTCTACGCACTGTTGAAACCCCGTGATGGACAAAGGGATTTGTAAACGTTGCTAAGAGTAATGTAACAGCCAGGAGAACACTGCGTAACCAATAACGCGGCGCAGAGCACAGATATTGTCCGCCACAGCTCAGCACGAGACCTGGGGAGGCACACATTCCGCCGCCAGCCGCGGCCGCTCACTGCTAGACCAGCTCCACTGCGCAACACGTAACCATAGCAACGCCGCCATTGTGCCGTCTGAATATGGCCGCCATGATGTCATTTCCGCCACACTTTTTACGCCCTGCGCCGGCTGGGCATGCCCTCTCCTTACCTTTTTCCTTCCTCCGTGATTAGAGGAATGGAAAGACGACTAGAGGAGAGTGGATTGGGCTTTGATTTGTCACACCGAAGCAATGGAGGGTTAGTGGAGCAACGGATTCCGGGATTGATGTACGCAGACGATATAGTGCTGCTGGCGGATAATGCGGAAGAACTTCAAAAACTGGCTGACATTTGTGGTGATGAGGCAACGTACCTAGGCCTACATTTTAACCCACAGAAATCTGGAGTCATGGTGTTCAACGAGGAAGCTCATGTAGCACCAATAAGGATACAACAGGAAGCCATACCATTAGTAAATAAATACAAATACTTGGGGATCTGGCTTAATGAAGGAAAAGGCTACCTGAATGCTCATGAAGAACACCTCAAACTGAAAGGAAGACGAAATGCAGCAGTAATGAAACATAGAGCACTTTGGGGACACAATAAATACGAGGTAGTACGAGGCATCTGGAAAGGGGTAATGGTGCCGGCGCTCACGTTCTCTAATGCCGTATTATGCTTAAAGTCAGATATCCTGTCGGGGCTGGAGGTTAACCAAAAGGCAGTCGGCAGGTTAGCTCTAGGAGCTCACAGTAAGACTACAAACGAGGCTGTACAAGACGATATGGGTTGGGCTTCATTTGAGGCGAGGGAAGCACAAAGTAAAATACGGTTTGAGGAGCGACTTAGACATTTAAATGAAAAGAACTGGGCAGCCAGAGTGCACAGATACCTGTACCTGAAAAGTGTGGACACCCAATGGCGGAAGAGGACGCGAAAGCTGGCGACTAAATATAACTTGACCGCGGCAAATAAGCAAAGGGGGCCAGTTAAAAAGCAAGTGAGGGAAACAGAGACGCTCATGTGGAAAGAGAGGATGGAAAAGAAGGGATCGCTGGGAATGTACAAGGCAAGCAAACAAGAGATCCGGAAAGAGAACTTTTATGAGAACAATAAAGGTAGTGCGTTGCTCTTTGAGGCGCGGGCTGGCTGCTTGAGAACTCCAACTGACAGGAGCAAATATTCGTCACAGGATGAGACATGTGTTGGATGTGGCATAAATAAAGAAACAATCGACGACATAGTCATGGAATGCCAAAAGATTCAGCCGGATAGAAATGGGGGGAAGGTCACACTTCCTGAGGCGCTGGGCTTCGCGGTTGATGGAAGCATTAACTGGTCAGCAGTAGGTATTACTAAGCAGCGGCTGGAGTATTGGTGGAGGAAAAGCAGAGAAGTCGATAAAATAACATCCCAGCCAAGAGTAGCGGCTGGGCAAAATTAAAAAGACATCCGAGTTGAGGGACAGAATTTAAACTCGAACTATTAAGGTAGGCTAGATGGCGCATGCCGTCACCCCGATTCAAAGGGGAGGCCTTTAATAATCATCATCATCATCATCATCAAAAGAACGAGAGAGGGAAAAAGCGAGAAAAAGTCAAATACTGCCTTCTTTTCAACCCAGGAAAGAAAGAGAATGCACGTTCAGTTCGCCACACGACGAGAGAGAAACACAACGTAGGTCACAGTGCAAACACAGCACAGTGCAATAACATTGCATCGCACGTGCAGAATAAGGTCTGCAGTGCTAGGCAGGCTAGGGCTTGAGGAAATGGAAGACTTGCAAGCACCACAGAGTGTGGGAAACATACCTGACGACGGATCCCAAGCGCGTCTCATGGCACGTTGAACAAATCAAGCAGCCTCGATTTCAAACAGCTCTTCCTAGGCCGTCGTCAGTCAGGCGTGTCCAAAGAGTTTTTGACGAGGGGAGCCAACAGCCCTAAAGAATTCGAAGTATGACTTTCGTGTTGTCCCCACTTTGGGCGCATCTCGAGAGCGTTGACCCGGAACAAATCAGGGTAGCCTTAGCTGCAATCATCCCCCGCGTCCAAGCAGCGCCCAGCCAGGGAGGCCGATCTTAACATCTACAGACAAACGCACACAAGCACGCACAGTTTCACTCCGAGAGGAAATTGGTAGTAATCGCAGTGACGTACGTAACGTGCATCTGCTATAAAAAGGCGTGCAGTGTATGCGATAGCTTCTTTTTTTTAAAGTCTTGTGATTCTAGTATATTTTCATTATATAGCCGAGGTATGAGGTGGTTGTTAGTCGCATATATTTGGGTTAAAGTACTACAAATATTTATTCGCCGCGCATGATTTCTGGAAATGATACTCCTGAATGATGCGCCAAGAAAAAGGAAATCGCTCCAACATTTTTTTTTAAACTAAGCTCGCACGTGGGAGTACTTGTTCTCTGTCGGTGCTTTTCCATGGTTCATGAATGTTAAGCCCCATTGCCACTTCTATAGAATGGTGTACAATAAGCCGTATCAACGCTGTGACAGGACTTCCTACGGACTACCAAGCATTCGATCACCAGACATTTTCTCTCCGGCATATTTTGATTAAAAGAAGCGACATATTTTTGCTGAAAACCCGGTTTATGCACTGGGGCCCGGTGCACAGATGTTGCACACTACAACTCTTGACCATCACGAACACGAAGATGACAAGTAAAAGCCTCTATGCTATTGTCTGTACGTACAGTGTAACGAAACCCTCTAGTCTTGATGGTGTTGGGTTAAACCATGCACTTTGCCCATTGCTATTTTTCATCATGGCGTTTGTTTATTAACTGAGTGGGGCTATGTGGAGCACGCGGCAGTATAGCGCCGATCTGCTCTTTGGTGCTGGTAGAAAAAGAAAACTAGCTTGTATCTCTTCTTCAATGAGTCCTTCAATTCACCCTATTCTAGGGGGCTGCATAGAAGACTATACGCCTGACACACTTGGAAAAGTAAAGCACATTGTAAGAGACCACTTCTGCTAATTGAAGGACTTGTAGACCATCACCATCTAGACTGTTGTGTTCTGCAGAAAGATGTTGAGCCAATGACGCGCCGCATTAGGTTCTAAATTTAACATTGATGTGTCCAGACATAACTATACTAACAGCACATTTGCTAGCAGCCTGACCTGTGTACCGACTGTAAGTTTTTCAAAAAAAGCTTTTTTTGTTTTAGTGAGTGAAATAATTTTGAATTGGCGTTCTACTGGTTCCAGTCCTCGTATGTGTTTATATGAAGGTGGTTGATTTATACTTTAAGCAATGCATCCTAGCATTAAGTGCAAGCTTAGCAGACGCGAGAAACATCTAGACAGCATATCCAGCTCTCTAAGTAGTTATTCAAACTATTTCCATGCAAGTATTAGCTTTAGTCAACGAGGAATTTGAATACTTTTAGAGTGCACCCCGTGGACATCTTGTGACACTCTGAAAGGATACCGACGTGTCAAGCACTTCGTTAATTACACCCGAAGATTTATAAATTGATACAGCACAACGATCATGCAAAGAATCCGTGAAAATAAAAAGTATGCTTCGCGGCGGATAAGTTGCAATTATAAACCAACACATGATTAATGGTTAATTAAACATGGTCCCTCAAATACTATTCAGTTAGTTCATAACTGTGACTTTTCTGCCATGCAACGTTTCTTTAGGATTCTTTGCTTTTATCGCACAGGTTGGTATCACTTCCCGGTAAGCGGAGAGCTGCATCTGGGTAGGGTTCACATTTATTGTTGACTAAAGCAATAATAATGGGGCACTCGAAATGCCTAAAATCAAAATGACGATCTTCTGTAATGCCGAAATTTAGAACACCGAAAAATCAAAAAGCCGATTACACAAGATACCGAAAGTGTAAGATGTCAAAAAATTAAAACACCTAACTATCTAAACGCCGAAATATCAAAATGTCTGCGTCACCTAGCTATACTGGAAGATGAAGCACCTAGCTAAATTGGAGGTTACGCCAGCACACTCGTTCGCCCTCATTTCCAGTTGTCCCTTTACATTTATCTCAAGCCTTCATAGAAATAGCAAACTATAAACTTTTCCACTTCCAATCGCACATCAGAGTGATTTATTGCTTATCGCAAATAGCTTGTGTGCAATTCATTGTCGAAAACTTGAAACGTCGTCATTGTACGGGTTGCCCAGAGCAGCATCAATCGATTTTGCGTAACCCTTGTTTCTTGCTCTGAAAGCGGCGGAGTTGTCGCTCCCTTGACGATGCCTTTGAGTCTGGCTTGCTTCCTCTTCATGGTAGCGATAAGTCGAAAGTGCATGGCTGTCGTAGATCACTTTCTTCGAGATTGCCATGCGAGTACCTTCTACAGGAAGGTCGGTAGTCACTCTGGCGTTGCAGTCTCCTCACTTTTCGCACCTCCAATAGTGCCTAGAATACACCTTCTTGTCAAACACATGAACATAACCACAACTGCAACAAAGTATTGGCTTTCCTTTTTGGGAACACACCCCGCCACATCTTCGTCCATTTCCCTCCGAATCGGGGGTATTCGCGTGCATTGTTCAAGGGATTTTCTTCGATACGTCTTTTCAGCATTTTGATTTTCCAGCATTTGCTGTTTTAGGTGTTTCGATTTTATGGCACTTAAAATTTTCAGCTTTTTGACATTCAACCTTTTAATAAATCGGCGTCTTGATTTTCGGCATTTGGTAGGAACCGAAGCTAATACTCTCTAATAAATCACTTCAATTAGCCTGAACAAAGCTTAATAGGTTCTCTAAATGCTCCTCGCTTCCACGCAGCGTGTACTTCATGCTAGGATCCATTGTTACAAGGTATGAACACGTGCAAGCACACAGATAACTTAGATAAGCCGAATATAACTAGTGAATAATTTTCTCACCTAAAACAAAAAGTAAACAAAAACTTCCAGTCAGTACGCAATGAAAATCACTACTAAATCGACAGTTCAGTATATTTTTTACCTGGAACGCGTCAATGTTAAACTTACGACCACTCATGAGCAAAAAAAAAAAAGGCTTTTTTAGCAAATTTTGACGCCAGTTGTCCACACTATTTTGCATTACGTGCGTTTAAAATTATTTTTCGCCTACAGGAAAACTACTTGACCATTCGTTAATACAATCTATTTCATTTCACTATTATCTGTCTATGGAAAAAATCTCCAATATGAGCCATATTTCTCTTCCTTAAGGCAGCAATAAACACCTATGAAAGGGTTCATAAAAATTATTTCAAGTTAAAAGGACACCCCTGTTCTATTGGACCAACTCTTTTTTATTTTAATATAGGAGTGAGTTAATGAAGATATTATTGAGAATGTAGAAGAGATTTTTTGGCAATACATTTTACGAGTCAAGCTTCAAGCTTTCCGAAAACAGTTCGCATGTGTCTTACGGTACTGAAAAATGTATGTCAAGAAACATTTCAGGGGAAAATCCCTTGCTCTATAAATAGATGATGCTCAATTTTTTAAAGCTAATCTCTAATGGTCGAGCGCCAAGGTTTGGTGAGATGGCGTGGAATAGCCCAGTGATAACACTTGCCACATAAAGCTGTTTGTTTGCTCTAGATTGAGGTATAAAGTTGATTTTCACTTGGAGCCCCATGTGGTGTAAATTTCGTCTTAATGTGGACCCAAATTACGATTTTCTTAAGCCCGTGGTTTTTCTCAAAAAATTAAAAGAATTTAATCCTCTAAAATAATATGCATAATATACTCTCCCCAGAGCAAGCATTTTCTTACTCAGATACTTATGCATAGCGCAACAACACAAAAAAAATGAATCAGGGGCAGCGTCAGGATTATTTTACTGGTGGGGCACTCATTATAAGCGAGTTCCTGAAGGGTGGGCAGGGAGGCAGCCATTGTGTTGTGACTATGTTCTCTCTTGTGGGGGGGGGGGGGGCAGTGGGGGGCGAGTAAAAATTGAGGGGGGGGGGCTCCAGCTCCCCCGTGCCGACCCCTTGCGCCGCTACCTGGAAGAAATGCAAATAGAACATTTCGGCAAGGTTTCTGGATGCATGTATGACAGAAAAGTAACAGCAATATTGTTCACCTTTTAACGCCTGGAACAAACGATTTCGCTTAATATCAAAACTGAATTCGCCATTCAAACGAGCAAGGTTATAGTAAATTTCGCAAACAACACTCAGACTACACTCTGCGAAATACAAAAAAGAGTGCACGTACGGCATAGGTTGGCAAACTAAATGGAACTCCTTCAGACTAACTCAATAACCATATATAAAACATTTTGCTTTGGACTCAATCGGACTGAGACTAACTTGGGAGATGTCGTGGGGAGGAGGAGGGACAATTGCAATTTTGTGGCACCAGATGTGCCTTGCAGACGCGCAAGTCTAGGAAAATCACGAAGGGGGACACACATCTTGCAATAGCAGCCATTTTGTTTTTTTTATGTTGCAGGTTCTTTTTTAAATATAGGAATTAAAATCATGCCTAGAAATCAAATTGACAAACGAACGTAGGTTCCCAGCACTCGTAATTGCATTCTTCTATTGAGTCTTTTCCGGAACCAGTCGAGAGTGGCAGTTGCGATTTCAAATGTCTCACACAGCTGATGGGTATTGAGCACGTGTACACGCTACAAAAAAAAAAGCATTAAAAAGTTGAATGTTTTATACATACTTATCAAGCATTCTAATTTGTGATGTTTTTAAGAGAAATGTTAATGGGGCCCACTTGCAAGGGGTGTCCCCCTCCTCTGACCAAGCACAAAGGGGTCGGGGAGTCAAAGTTCTCTGCAGGCGTGGTCAACGGGCGGCCAGGTCGTGACCTGTATGGACTGTGCATCTGAGCAAATATTGCATTTGCTCTCATCTGCACATGTGACCATCGACAGGTTTTTGTCTTGGGGGGGGGGATGCAAACCCTTTTTCAACTTGCAATACGGCTGAAGGAGGGGGTCGTGTTGGTGTCACTAGAGTGGGTAGCAAGTGCTGGTGCGGTTTGAAGGGGTCAAGTGCCCCTTTTGCACCACCCGCCTCGCCCATGCTCATGTCTACACTTCATTAATTGAACACTGCGGTGAGGACTAGTTGACTAAATGCGCAGATTTGTTTTCTTCCGCATCTTATACCGCTGCATAAAACATTCTCACATTGTGAAAAGTAGGTATTTTGATTAGTTTGAAGGAAATAACATTCAAGGTATGACAGATACTCAAAAGAGTGGTTTCCTGCAATCGCAATAAGAAAACTCGTAGCATAGGTGCTTTTTTTTTCATGCAGCGTACAATGTAAAAGTGAGATCCGATTCGAAAAAATCGAACTGAGTGACGTGCGTCGGTGCTTACTCAATGTTCAATGAAAGAAGGTTTCATAAAGTTTGATGTAGCCAACAACAGAAACAAACTGCTACATTGTAAATTTAAAAAAAACAAGCAAAGTGCTGCACATTCGTGGTAGAACATGGACATAGATTGCAATACGCGTATTTTATTATGAAAGCAAAATAAAAACTATTTTGCAAAACGCTTTGCACTCAGCGTGATGTTGACACATCTGTAAGTGTAATTTACGCTATTTGGATGAAAATCCCTGAATTTCAACTAATTCAGTAACCTGTGGCAGAATAGCCTTTTGAATTTTTAGTTTCGGTTTCCGCGCCACCGCCGCCGATGAAAATTGGCCGCACGTCGCCGCCGATGAAAAAACCGGCGTGCGCCGACAACGCCGCCGCCGCCGACTCTGGACGACCCCCACGCCGCCGCCGGTCGAAATCGCCTCGGCGCACACCAAGGAGGATATAAAAACTTGGCGCACACCTCTACTGCGGCTAGAGGTGTGCGCCGACTGGTCGGCGCGCCGCCGCCGAGAGTTTTCACCGCGCCGCCGCCGCCGATGCGAACTGATCGGCGCGCCGCCGCCGCCGCCGCCGCCGATGATTTTCATCGGCGCAATCGCGCGCCATTTATGCGCCAATACTGACTTTTCACAGATTTCTCTTTTTCTTTTTCATCTTACTTTATTGCTTCGTTTCACATTTTATGTAGCCAGTAAAAACCAGGCTTCTTAGTTATCTTCACCCAGCTTCAGAGACCGAGAGTACCACTATGAACAGCGGCACAAGTTCTGCGGCCGCTGCATTTAATGATATATTGGACAAATTGACAAAAAATAAATGTAACAGTTAGAGTAAAGCACAGACGCTGCCATCTTAGGCTTAAAAGCAATTTTTGCTGGTTTTCTATGTCGTAATTAGCGATGATTATGGTCATACGACGTTGAATGTACTGGCCCAGCGTGTTGATGCGTGCGAGTTCACCGTAGCACTATTCGAATATTCATATGAATGCAAAACGGGGTCATTATCAGTCCAAGATGGCAGCCTATGATCGTGCCCGAAACAGGGCGTATATACAGAAGAAATGAAGTAGTAGCAGTGCAGCACGAATGCAGTGCATTAGGTGAAGAACTACACAAAGCCCCGAAGGATGAAATCGAAAGGGAGAAGTTTAATGGAGATTAAAAGCGTCGAGGCATAATACATGCTCGAACCTAGTCAGGGTATATCATCACCTGTCCGTGGTGTTAAAGTTGATGATTTTCGAGGATGACCACTCATATGCAGCGTCTCAACATGCCGCAGAAAATATTCACCATCTGTTTTATTCTTTAACCTGCGTTGGTACCGGCCTTTTCAGGCATCAGATATCCGAGATGAAGATGCCAAGGCAGTAAGATGGCAAGAGAGAGAAAGGAAGGCTGGGGGATCAACCAGATCTTGGCAACCGGTTTGCTGCCCAGCACTGGGGGTGGAGAAATAGGGGCAAGAAAGGGGGTGTAGAGGGACAGTAAAGAAAACGCATGTGCACTCAGGAGTAGGATGGCAAACTTAATAGAGGATTTATTACATTCTGTACAGACAGGGCGAGCGATTTCTTGCGAATGAGCTGGGTGGCTCATTATAAAATGTGCGTTTTGACTAAATTAGGGAATGGGTCCAGAATGCGCTGTTGAATCACGGGACACACAGACGATTTCTAACGGTGCCGCTCACACTCGCTCAAGTCAACGTCTTTGATTGGGGCGTGGTCACCACACTGCACCTGTGACGCCAAGAAACAATTGTGGTCGTCTCGTCGAACGTCTTATGGTGTCGGAATGCCACCTCACTTCCCGGCTAATATGGACAAAACACGGCGGACAGCAGGCTGGCAGCCCTTTGGTGACTTGTTTGATGAACAAAGAACGCCTCTCTCCCCCGTCGGCCCAGGCGCCGCGCGTAACAACGCTATCCAGTGGTGAGCAGAGGCGTATTAAGCTTGTCTGAGGCCACCAGTTTTAAAAAGAACAAAATAAAATTTAAAAAACTTGCCAGTAGAAAGTTTACAAGAGACGGCTGGATTCGTCAATAATGTGGAGACAGACACTTAAGCGGTATGTCATATATGACGTAGTTCAGCAAACATATTTTCATCACGTAACTTGAACGGACCTACTGGCACTGGGAAAGATGAACAATAATTGTTGCGGGCAGTGGGGATGTACTCCTGTTGCGAAGGTAATGCTCATAATCAACCAAATAAATCTTAACATTATATTCAGGTCTTGATAAACAGTAAGTAAAGTTAGAAAGCTCCTCAGGTGGCCAAGTAATAAATTACTTCACCATACTTTATGGTGAAGTAAATTGCAAATAAATAATGCAACTGCTGTTTAATTGATATTCAATGACGTGACCGTAATCAACAGTGTGTCTTCGCTATAAAAACTGCAACGTTATATGCGGACACGAGCGGGCGAATTCAGCGGAGAACGAATATGTCACGTAATAAAAGCGATGTGATGTTGCACATTTTCGCCTGTACAACTCCGTGCCCTTTTGCTTGCTCGTGATGTGTTTGAAGGAGCTAGCCAAGTCTCGGGTAGAAGTCGAGCAGAGTAGCCGGGGCTGATAAGAGGAACGTTTATATACCCTATTTACACACTAAAGGTAGCGTAATACTATATGTTGATGGTAGCATCATGGAAGCTTGATGGGAGCTTCTCAGAGCTGTAATAGAGCGTCTCTGTGCTCATGTTTTAAGCCCTGGTCTTCCTAAAATTCTCTGCAGGAGAAAACAATGGACAGTTTGCAATAATCTGCAAACCAGCTTTTCTGTAAGGTTAGTTTTTCAAAACTCTCGTTCACTGACTGCTTTTCTCGCTCATTTCATTTTTGCCCTTCCCCTTTTTGAGATCTTGTTGTACTCGCGTGCCTTCGCTGGAATTTGGAGAGATGACATTTTGTTGTACTCGCGGGCTCAAAATAAGAAAGAAAAGCAGTCTGTAAACGAGAGTTTTTGGTTGGAAAACAAACCTTACAGGAAAGCCACCGTGCAGATCACTGTAAACTGACAGACTGCATGTCCGTTCAGTTCAGGGCAGTCCTAAAGGAATAGACCTCTCCCTCTTTGTAAACAGTGTGACGTCACTGCGGGCACCCCGCCCCCTACACCCTCTCTCGAAACAGGTGCTGGTTGGCAAGAAAGTTCCTCCGGCGGCATCTTTATGCATAGCAGAGCTGCTTGTCTGCATTCTTTCGACAGAAATTTCTACATTGCTATGTTCTAAAGTCACAGCTTTTGAAAGAAGAAGGTCGCTGAAGGGTTACTGCCCATAGTGTGGAAATTTGCTCATCGCAGTTGGATGGACGAAGAAACTGTTTAGAGTACTGAGAGACGCGACTAACATGCAGTGGGCTTCACCCACGTAGATGATAGCCATTAAAAAAATCTGATCTTTTTTGAAAGCGAACCTTTTGAATGTACACGATTACTGGCACTTTGAGAAATATTTGCATGGCATGGCTGTAAACTTACTCAATTTCCATCGTGGCATGTGCAATACGAGGTACAGCATTGGCGGCAGCATGGTTTTGAGCTGCTATGCGCAAAGTCACGGATAAGATTCTCACTCATTGCCCCAAAGTCTCATCGGAGATGAATGAAAAAAAAAAAAACACCACTTCTTTCCATTGGTTAGGCTGAGGTTAACATATCCTCGTGAAAATCAAAGTGAAGTTCTGAGTTCTGCCGCTGCGTTTCTCAATAACCTAGTAAAAATTCATGTTACGTAAAACCCGACATCTTGATATTATATATAATATTATCTGGCACAGTTATCTTGCTGCATTTGACACCTATAACGTGTTTTCGTACCTATCGCTCTTTTAGGCCTGATACACAAACTTCTAACGCGCATTTTCACTTCATAAGGATCGAGTCATAAAAGTACAAAGTAGATGAGAAACCAAAATCTCCGCTGTTTCCATTAACACGTATCAGGTATCCGATATTACGAGTTATAGCCGTGGTGAAGCATATCTGCAGATTCGACAACGCTACAACATGCTTATAGCTCATGCGTAGTCGTATATATCACCAGGAGATCATGCACTTTTATTTTTCTGCAAGCCGCGCATACGTTGAGATGTACCCACCCGCGGATAATCGCGTCAAATGCATGTTTACCTTGACTAAAATGTGAGATCGTAAAGTTATATCGACAATCTGATACTCAAATCGGCCCACAATGAATACCTGTGTTTTCGCAAACAGGACGCATCGCATTATTCACACTGCACACACTATGCACAATATTCCCAATTTTACCGTCTGTAAAGATGAACCAATATTGTCGATGCCTTTCAACGCACACTACACGCCACCGTCAACACTGCACATTTTCAAAGAAGATGCCGCTGTTCCTCGCACAGACCGCCACGTGTGTTCACTTCTCGTAGATAAACAGCCAGCCGGCAAGCGTGGCGAACATTTCATCACGCACTTTATCACACACCTAGATGTTCTCTGACACATGCCACAGCTAATGTTGCCACTGTGAGATGAAGATTACGCTTTCAAAAAGAAGAAAAAATTGCCCCAAGCACCAAGCGACTGCACCCACACAGGCACCGGCAGGAATGTTTTGCCAACCACCGCCTTGCACGTGCACCGGTGACGTCACGCGGTGACGTACCCCGGTAGAGGTCTATTGTCGTCTTCATCTCCGTCCGCCGAACTGGGGGGGGGGGGGGGGGGGGGTAGTGGTTAGAAGAAGGCGCCCAATTTCTGCAGCCCAGCAGGGAGCGCAGGGCGCAGTGAATAAGGATAAAAAAACGAGAAAGGGAGAAAGCGAGAAAAAGTCAAATACTGCCTTCTTTTCAACCCAGGAAAGAGAGAGAATGCACGTTCAGTTCGCCACACGACGAGAGAGAAACACAACGTAGGTCACAGTGCAACAACACAGCACAGTGCAATAACATTGCATCGCACATGCAGAATAGGGTCTGCAGTGCTAGGCAGGCTAGGGCTTGAGGGAATGGAAGACTTGCAAGTACCACAGAGTGTGGGAAACATACCTGACGACGGATCCCAAGCGCGTCTCGTGGCACGTCGAACAAATCAAGCAGCCTCGATTTCAAACAGCTCTTCCTAGGCCGTCGTCAGTCAGGCGTGTCCAAAGAGTTTGGGACGAGGGGAGCCAACAGCCCTAAAGAATTCGAAGTATGACTTTCGTGTTGTCCCCACTTTGGGCGCACCTCGAGAGCGTTGACCCGGAACAAATCAGGGTAGCCTTAGCTGCAATCATCCCCCGCGTCCAAGTGGCGCCCAGCCAGGGAGGCCGATCTTAACATCTACAGACACACGCACACAAGCACGCACAGTTTCACTCCGAGAGGAAATTGGTAGTAATCGCAATGACGTACGTAACGTGCATCTGCTATAAAAAGGCGTGCAGTGTATGCGATAGCTTCTTTTTTTTAAAGTCTTGTGATTCTAGTATATTTTCATTATATAGCCGAGGTATGAGGTGGTTGTTAGTCGCATTTATTTGGGTTAAAGTACTGCAAATATTTACTCGCCGCGCATGACTTCTAGAAATGATACTCCAAGAAAAAGGAAATCGCTCCAACATTTTTTAAACTAAGTTCGCGCGTGGGAGTACTTGTTCTCTGTCGTGCTTTTCCATGGTTCATGAGTGTTAAGCCCCGCTGCCGCTTCTATAGAATGGTGTACAATAAGCCATATCAACGCAGTGACAGGAATTTCTGCAGACTACCAAGCATTCGATCACCAGGCATTTTCAATCCGGCATATTTTGATTGAAAGAAGCGGCATATTTTTGCTGAAAACCCGGTTTATGCACTGGGCCCGGTGCACAGATGTTGCATGTTGCAACTCTTGATCATCGCGAGCGCGAAGACGGCAAGTAAAAGCCTCTATGCTATTGTCTGTACGTACAGTGTAACGAAACCCTCTAGTCTTGATGGTGTTGGGTTAAACCATGCACTTTGCCCATTGCTATTATTCATCATGGCGTTTGTTTATTAACTGAGTGGGGCTATGTGGAGCACGCGGCAGTATAGCGCCGATCTGCTCTTTGGTGCTGGTAGAAAAAGAAAACTAGCTTGTATCTCTTCTTCAATGAGTCCTTCAATTCACCCTATTCTAGGGGGCTGCATAGAAGACTATGCGCCTGACACACTTGGAAAAGTAAAGCACATTGTAAGAGACCACTTCTGCTAATTGAAGGACTTGTAGACCACCACCATCTAGACTGTTGTGTTCTGCAGAAAGATGTTGAGCCAATGACGCGCCGCATTAGGTTCTAAATTTAACATTGATGTGTCCAGACATAACTATACTAACAGCGCATTTGCTAGCAGCCTGCCCTGTGTACCGACTGTAAGTTTTTTTCAATAAAGCTTTTTTTTGTTTTTAGTGAGTGAAATAATTTTGAATTGGCGTTCTATTGATTCCAGTCCTCGCATGTGTTTATATGAAGGTGGTTGATTTATACTTTAAGCAATGCATCCTAGCTTTAAGTGCAAGCTTAGCAGACGCGAGAAACATCTAGACAGCATATCCAGCTCTCCAAGTAGTTATTCAAACTATTTCCATGCAAGTATTAGCTTTAGTCAACGAGGAATTTGAATACTTTTAGAGTGCACCCCGTGGACATCTTGTGACACTCTGAAAGGATACCGACGTGTCAAGCACTTCGTTAATTACACCCGAAGATTTATAAATTGATACAGCACAACGATCATGCAAAGAATCCGCGAAAATAAAAAAGTATGCTTCGCGGCGGATAAGTTGCAATTATAAACCAACACATGAATAATGGTTAATTAAACAGGGTCCCTCAAATACTATTCAGTTAGTTCATAACTGTGACTTTTCTGCCATGCAAAGTTTTTTTAGGATTTTTTGCTTTTATCGCACAGGTTGGTATCACTTCCCGGTAAGTGGAGAGCTGCACCTGGGTAGGGTTCGCATTTATTGTTGACTAAAGCTATAATAATGTGGCACTCGAAATGCCGAAAATCAAAATGACGAACTTCTGTAATGCCGAAATTCAGAACACCGAAAAATCAAAAAGCCGATTACACAAGATACCGAAAGTGTAAGATGTCAAAAAATCAAAACACCTAACTATCTAAACGCCGAAATATCAAAATGTCTGCGTCACCTAGCTATACTGGAAGATGAAGCACCTAGCTAAATTGGAGGTTACGCCAGCACGCTCGTTCACCCTCATTTCCAGTTGTCCCTTTACATTTATCTCAAGCCTTCATAGAAATAGCAAACTATAAATTTTTCCACCTCCAATCGCACATCAGAGTGATTTCTTGCTTATCGCAAATAGCTTGTGTGCAATTCATTGTCGAAAACTTGAAACGTCGTCATTGTACGGGTTGCCCAGAGCAGCATCAATCGATTTTGCGTAACCCTTGTTTATTGCTCTGAAAGCGGCGGGGTTGTCGCTCCCTTGACGATGCCTTCGAGTCTGGCTTGCTTCCTCTTCATGGTAGCAATAAGTCGAAAGTGCATGGCTGTCGTAGATCACTTTCTTCGAGATTGCCATGCGAGTACCTTCTACAGGAAGGTCGGTGGTCACTCTAGCGTTGCAGTCTCCTCACTTCACGCACCTCCAATAGTGCCTAGAATACACCTTCTTGTCAACCACATGAACATAACCATAACTGGAACAAAATATTGGCTTTCCTTTTTGGGAACACACCCCGCCACATCTTCGTCCATTTCCCTCCGAATCGGGGGTATTCGCGTGCATTGTTCAAGGGATTTTCTTCGATACGTCTTTTCAGCATTTTGATTTTCCAGCATTTGCTGTTTTAGGTGTTTCGATTTTATGGCACTTAAAATTTTCAGCTTTTTGACATTCGACCTTTTAATAAATCGGCGTCTTGATTTTCGGCATTTGGTAGGAACCGAAGCTAATACTCTCTAATAAATCACTTCAATTAGCCTGAACAAAGCTTAATAGGTTCTCTAAATGCTCCTCGCTTCCACGCAGAGTGTACTTCATGCTAGGATCCATTGTTACAAGGTATGAACACGTGCAAGCACACAGATAACTTAGATAAGCCGAATATAACTAGTGAATAATTTTCTCACCTAAAACAAAAAGTAAACAAAAACTTCCAGTCAGTACGCAATGAAAATCACTACTAAATCTACAGTTCAGTATATTTTTTACCTGGAACGCGTCAATGTTAAATTTACGACCACTCATGAGCAAAAAAAAAAGGCTTTTTTAGCAAATTTTGACGCCAGTTGTCCACACTATTTTGCATTACGTGCGTTTAAAATTATTTTTCGCCTACAGGAAAACTACTTGACCATTCGTTAATACAATCTATTTCATTTCACTATTATCTGTCTATGGAAAAAATCTCCAATATGAGCCATATTTCTCTTCCTTAAGGCAGCAATAAACACCTATGAAAGGGTTCATAAAAATTATTTCAAGTTAAAAAGACACCCCTGTTCTATTGGACAAACTCTTTTTTATATTAATATAGGAGTGAGTTAATGAAAATATTATTGAGAATGTAGAAGAGATTTTTTGGCAATACATTTTACGAGTCAAGCTTCAAGCTTTCCGAAAACAGTTCGCATGTGTCTTACGGTACTGAAAAATGTATGTCAAGAAACATTTCAGGGGAAAATCCCTTGCTCTATAAATAGATGATGCTCAATTTTTTAAAGCTAATCTCTAATGGTCGAGCGCCAAGGTTTGGTGAGATGGCGTGGAATAGCCCAGTGATAACACTTGCCACATAAAGCTGTTTGTTTGCTCTAGATTGAGGTATAAAGTTGATTTTCACTTGGAGCCCCATGTGGTGTAAATTTCGTCTTAATGTGGACCCAAATTACGATTTTCTTAAGCCCGTGGTTTTTCTCAAAAAATTAAAAGAATTTAATCCTCTAAAATAATATGCATAATATACTCTCCCCAGAGCAAGCATTTTCTTACTCAGATACTTATGCATAGCGCAACAACACAAAAAAAATGAATCAGGGGCAGCGTCAGGATTATTTTACTGGTGGGGCACTCATTATAAGCGAGTTCCTGAAGGGTGGGCAGGGAGGCAGCCATTGTGTTGTGACTATGTTCTCTCTTGTGGGGGGGGGGGGCAGTGGGGGGCGAGTAAAAATTGAGGGGGGGGGCTCCAGCTCCCCCGTGCCGACCCCTTGCGCCGCTACCTGGAAGAAATGCAAATAGAACATTTCGGCAAGGTTTCTGGATGCATGTATGACAGAAAAGTAACAGCAATATTGTTCACCTTTTAACGCCTGGAACAAACGATTTCGCTTAATATCAAAACTGAATTCGCCATTCAAACGAGCAAGGTTATAGTAAATTTCGCAAACAACACTCAGACTACACTCTGCGAAATACAAAAAAGAGTGCACGTACGGCATAGGTTGGCAAACTAAATGGAACTCCTTCAGACTAACTCAATAACCATATATAAAACATTTTGCTTTGGACTCAATCGGACTGAGACTAACTTGGGAGATGTCGTGGGGAGGAGGAGGGACAATTGCAATTTTGTGGCACCAGATGTGCCTTGCAGACGCGCAAGTCTAGGAAAATCACGAAGGGGGACACACATCTTGCAATAGCAGCCATTTTGTTTTTTTTATGTTGCAGGTTCTTTTTTAAATATAGGAATTAAAATCATGCCTAGAAATCAAATTGACAAACGAACGTAGGTTCCCAGCACTCGTAATTGCATTCTTCTATTGAGTCTTTTCCGGAACCAGTCGAGAGTGGCAGTTGCGATTTCAAATGTCTCACACAGCTGATGGGTATTGAGCACGTGTACACGCTACAAAAAAAGCATTAAAAAGTTGAATGTTTTATACATACTTATCAAGCATTCTTATTTGTGACGTTTTTAAGAGAAATTTTAATGGGGCCCACTTGCAAGGGGTGTCCCCCTCCCCTGACCAAGCACAAACGGGTCGGGGAGTCAAAGTTCTCTGCAGGCGTGGTCAACGGGCGTCCAGGTCGTGACCTGTATGGACTGTGTATCTGAGCAAATATTGCATTTGCTCTCATCTGCGCATGTGACCATCGACAGGTTTTTGTCTTGGGGGGTGGGGGATGCAAACCCTTCTTTCATCTTGCAATACGGCTGAGGGAGGGGGTCGTGTTGGTGTCGCTAGAGTGGGTAGCAAGTGCTGGTGCGGCTTGAAGGTGTCAAGTGCCCCTTTTGCACCACCCGCCTCGCCCATGCCCATGTCTACACTTCATTAATTGAACACTGCGGTGAGGACTAGTTGACTAAATGCGCAGATTTGTTTTCTTCCGCATCTTATACCGCTGCATAAAACATTCTCACATTGTGAAAAGTAGGTATTTTGATTAGTTTGAAGAAAATAACATTCAAGGCATGACAGATACTCAAAAGAGTGGTTTCCTGCAATCGCAATAAGAAAACTCGTATCATAGGTGCTTCTGTTTTCACGCAGCGTACAATGTAAAAGTGATCCGATTCGAAAAAATCGAACTGAGTGACGTGCGTCGGTGCTTGCTCAATGTTCAATGAAAGGAGGTTTCATAAAGTTGGACGTAGCCAACAACAGAAACAAACTGCTACATCGTAAATTAAAAAAAACAAGCAAAGTGCTGCACATTCGTGGTAGAACATGGACATAGATTGCAATACGCGTATTTTATTATGAAAGCGAAATAAAACTATTTTACAAAACGCTTTGCATTCAGCGTGATGTTGACACATCTGTAAGTGTCATTTACGCTATTTGGATGAAAATCTCCGAATTTCAACTAATTCAGTAACCTGTGGCAGAATAGCCTTTTGAATTTTTAGTTTCGGTTTCCGCGCCGCCGGCGCCGCCGCCGCCGATGAAAATTGGCCGCGCGCCGCCGCCGATGAAATAATAGGCGTGCGCCGACAACGCCGCCGCCGCTGACTCCGGACGACCCCCACGCCGCCGCCGATCGAAATCTCCTCGGCGCACATCTCTAACTGCGGCGGCGGCCTCTTGCCTAGCGAGGCCCCTCTGCGCGTTCTCGCCGCTGGGGAGAAATTTGGCGCGTCAGTCTGGGGCGCTGTTGGCATAAGCCGACTGTGAGCATGTGTTGCTCGTGTCTCGTAGGTGACGGAGCAGCGTAAGTTAGCTGTCGCTCTTCGCGAAGTACGGCCTGCTTTTTCTGTCGCTTCCCGATTTCTTGAAGGAGATGCTGTCAGGCGTTGTCGTCGATTTTTGAACCACTCTGAAGAATGCCGTCGACGGGGAAAAAAAACAAAAAAAAAACGCAGAGGTGGTGCTTTGTGCCAGGTTGCGACGCCGGCTACAAGTTCTGCGGTGAAAGACTGTGTCTCTTTCATGCACCTGCCCGTGAGGATGAATTTGAAAAGTGGGAACGTGCCATACCAAGGGCTGACAAGCCACTGCAGGAGAATTCTGCAGTTTGCGAAAGGCATTTTGACCCAAGGTACGAATGGAATTCGTACATGTTTAAGCATATAGAAAGTGGAGGTTTCTACAAGTTAATCACACTGACCCGGTGTGACACACGGGTCATTAGCAGCAGAAGTGCAGTGGAAAGAGCCAGACTAATTCAGATGATCGGTTGTTCTTGTAGTTACATTGGCATGTTGCTCCACGTGGGCACGTTTTGCGTTCTGCCTCCACCGACCCGCGGCTAAATGTGTGTCACCTAACGCTGCAGCACATGCATTAATTATTGTTTCGTCGCTTGGAAATCCGAAGTGTCTTCATTACAGAGGCTACGCTCACGTTTTATTATGTTTTCAGGTTTGTCATGAGACACTACGTGTCTCATGATAAACCACATTGTGAATGGAAAGGAGGTCCATATACCACGCGATGTGCCTGCCCTTAAGGATAGTGCTATTCCAACAATTTTCCCGAACCTTCCAAAGTATATGACGAAAACTTTGCCAAAAAAGAGGAAGAGGAGAATGGGACAGGACTCTTCCATGCCTGCAAAGAAGAGCCGCGAGGACATTGACGATCCAGAACGCGAATCGGGTCAGCTCATTCCTCATGACGAACTGGACATAGTCAACGATGAAGTACCTCGGAAACACTTCATTTTTGATCTTCGACTACCATTCACGTCAGACATTCCAAAACAAAAACATAGCGAGTTACAAAACAGCTGAACATCATAAAAGCAAAGTACCTCCTGTTGCCTTCAACAAGGTAGCTGTGTTCGAAATTGGATAGCGAAATTCACCCTCCTACACCATTTTCCTGGCTGGCCACCTTCACTGTCAGCGCACCGTTGAGTCTGAGGAAGAGGCCCAAGAGCTTCTAGTGTATGCAGAAAAACTCTCTGTGTGTTGTGGAGTTAGAAATACCAGCGAGTTTAAGCGATTAGATGTGTCTGACTGCACAACATTGTCAGCAAATGGTCTGTTCTCCGCTGTGTGTGATGGATCTGTGTCACAAGGTATGTTGTGTTTTGGTACATATGTCTTGGGCATCACAACTGTGAAAAATTATTTCATATACTTCACATGTCGCCCATTTTATTGTTTGTTCCAGGTATGCCGGCCCATATGCCTCAGCGGTGTCTGAAGTGCAGAAAAGTGAGGCGAATCCTCATGGCTCGTTTGCTGCGCTTAAAAATTAAGGTGCGACGCCCATTGGTAAAGACAGCGGGAAGGAGACTGAAATGTGCTGTTCGCACTTTGAGGCGGCGGAGTAAGAAAGTGCACACCCTCCATGAGGTCGTACGAACGCTACGACAAAGGAATTTCTCTATCAAGGAAAACAGATTTGAGGCAAAGGTAAGGTGCTGTATTTTTACATATTTGGCGTCATAAAGAAAGCTTCCTGTTTCGTGCGTTTGTTTCAGATCAAGCAGCTTCTGAAAAAGCAGCAGTATGCAGTCCGAGCATGTTTTGAGGCATCGAAGCGGAAATCCATGAGAGGATATCGATACGACAAAGCGTGGCTCTTAGAGTGCATTGTTTTAAGAATCAAGAGCCCGAGCTTATACGAGCATTTCAGGGCCCATAAGATCCATAAACTTCCAAGCCGTTTCTGCCTCCAAAAGTACATCAAGGTATACGATTACAATTTTTTTCTTATTCAGCATAATTTAATCATCCTCATCTTGCATTCGCAGGCCTTCAAGGCATCTCATGGCTTTAGTTGCAAGCTTCTTGAGTGCGTGAAGGAGAAGGCTAGTGAAATGAACAGACATGGCGGCCTCATTATTGACGAGACGAAACTTTCTACACACCTGGACCTCAAGTTATCCATGGATATTGAAGGCTTCGTAAACCTTGAACAATTTACTGGAGCTCAGGACAAGCACACAAAGGCTGATGATGGCTTAGTCGTCATGTTTCAGCCTTTCGTGGGCAAATGACGCAGATAATTGGTAAATAATATTTATCAAAGTACTGTTATTTTCTGTAATTGCACTCACACTTGCAATATTTTTTTTTCTACAGGGGTCTTTGCTTCGAATGGAAATGTGAAGGCGCCAACGCTGACAAAGATAATTTTAAAAGCAGTTTTTCTCTGCGAGAAAGCTAATCTTTATGTGGACTACATCTGCACGGACGGCGCGTCATGGAACCGTGCCATGTGGCACAACATGGGTGTTCATGGAAATGCTAAACATGCACGATGTAAGGTTACACATCCATGCGACGACAAGCGCTTCCTCCATTTCCTTTCGGACTTCCCTCATCTTGTGAAATGTGTGCGAAACATCATGATTAAGCATGGCTTCAACACACACAAGGGCCGAGTAAGCATGTGATTTTATTCTCATAATATTTTGAAATGTTGGGTCTACGTGAACTGTTGGGTCTAGAAGGTCTACGTGTGATGAGCCACTCTGCCAAGGACCTACTGAAGTACCTCATTGAAATGGTTGGGTTTAAGTTTTTGATGAACTCCCGTCACAGTCAAGACTGTTTGGAGCGTTCTTTTGGTATCGTCAGACAGGCCAGTGGAGCTTACGATCACCCAACTCCTGCGCAGTTCATTATCATAATCAAGTATGCTTGTGCATTTTCAGTCCTGTACATTGAAATACAAAGCATATAATCCAAAGTATCAATTTTTATAATTTACATGTATATATGCAGGTGCATAAGCTTTTATAGCTTGGCGAAAAGCCCCAAGGGAGCAAACGTATCTCCTGGACTTTTGGAGGCCCTGCTGTCCGAGGACCATCTGCTGTCTGAAAATGAAGCACCAGCTTGTGACGACGTTACACTACCTGTCGAAGCAGCACAGGTTGCGAATGACCACGCTGACTACGTTGAAGAACGCAGTGATGACCGCCTCACCTATTATATTGCAGGATATGTAGCCAGGAAGCGGATCTTGTCAACCCAATGCGAAGCTTGCAAGGATGCCTGCATCGTGACACGTGATAGTGTGACGGACCAATTGCCAGCAGAAGCGTGCAAAAAGTGGGACATGGGGGGCCTTCTTTACCCTTCTGTCCCTCTATATAGTCTAATCAAAACTCTTGATGATAGACTAACTTGTGCATTTAGCACTACGCGCTTGCACACCAAAGTAGTGAAGGATTTTTTTGCGCCTAGCAGCCAATGTGCCACAAATTGGCTGCAGTGAGCATTCAGCTTCTTTAACAACATCGGTTGTCAGGTTCTACAGCATTACACGTGTCCATTTTCTGCTGAAAGGACTAAACCAGCATGCTGTGCAGAATAAAGCCAAGAAGGTGAAGCCCTGTGTTATGTAACGTTTTAATGTACTGTTTCCAATAAACTTGTATCAAGTCACCAGTCTTGTACTTTATTGTATTCTTCTGCCGCACTGCATAAAAACTGCATTGACTTCCATTCTTTAAGGTACTATTGCAATCGAAAATATATAACAAATCTGCGAGCGACACACGCAGGGTTGTTGCCACCTGCTGGTCTGCGGGAGAGATTTCTCTAAACTATTTTTCGCGTGACAAGCGCACCCACCTCGCAAGAAGTGGCCGCGAAACCCACGCTCTGTATCGGCTGCGTGGTTTGCGCTTGTAGATTACACGTGCAAGTTTCTCGACCTCAACAACATAATTGAAAAGACTACAGCGGTAAAACTTAGCGCCGTCGAATCATTTACTCAGAAGCAAGTAGACGACGCGAGAAAAGCACATGGATGGATGGATAGATATGGCTGTACCCTTTAGATCGGGCGGCGGCTAGCGCCACCAAGCCGTAATACCTAATGAACCAAAAACTATATTTATTGTTTTTTCTTTAAAAAGTGAGTTTGAGAATTTGTTCTTTGCAGTTAAGAGTTTAATTTTCACTCGTGCCTTGACTTTAGCCACCAATCAGATAACCTCCTTTTAGTTAAGTCTACCCGCTTAAAGTTTATTTTGCCCTCCCGGTCCCTAAACCCCAGTGCTTTGAAAAACTCTGCGCCATCATCCTGAACTATAGGGTAAAGCCCTTTACAGAACATTATCAAGTGTTCGGCAGTTTCTTCTTCCTCTCCACACGCACTGCATACTGTGTCTACCCCTTCGTATTTGGCCCGATATATCTTGGTTCGCAGTACTCCCGTCCTGGCCTCAAACAGTAGAGAACTACCCCGAGTATTATCATAGATCCTTTCCTTGGCAATTTCCTGCTTAAAAGTTCGATATATCTCTAGTGCGGACTTCTTAATCATGCCCATTCTCCACATGTCAGTCTCCGTTTCCTTCACTTTCTTATTAACCGATAGTTCTTTTTGGTTTGGCCCCCTGCTGTTTTCTAAGTATTTACCAGTCAACTTCCTGGTTCGCTTCCTCCATTTTGTACCGACATTCTTCATGTACAAGTAGCTGAAAACCTTCCTAGCCCAACGCTCTTCCCCCATTTCTCTCAATCGCTTCTCAAATTTTATCTTGCTGCTAGCTTCCCTGCCCTCAAATGATGTCCATACCATATCACCTTGTACTCCCTGATTTGGTGTATTCCCGTGAGCTCCTAAAGCAAGCCTACCTATTCCACGTTGCTTAATTTCTAATCTTGCTTGAACTTCTGATCTCATGCACAAGACTGCATTGCCGAACGTCAGCCCAGGAACCATGACCCCTTTCCATATTTCTCTCACAACATCATACCTATTGTAATTCCACAGTGCCCTATTTTTTATGACTGCTGCATTCCTGTTACCTTTACTCGTCACGTATATTTCGTGTTCCCTCAGATACTCGGTCCCATTGCTTATCCATACGCCCAGATATTTGTATTTATCTGTTATCTCTAGCGTGACCTCCTGTATTCTAAGCTCACTACCTTCTCTGTCATTGAAAATCATGACTGCTGATTTTTCCTTACTGAATCTAAAATCTAACCTATCTCCCTCATTACCGCAGATGTCCATCAATCTGCAAATCTTCCTTGTTGTTGGCCATTATCACTATATCATCTGCGTACATTAATGCTGGTAGTGCCTGATCAATAAGTTTTCCTTGTTTGACTAAAGAGAGGTTGAAGCCCAGTCCACTTCCCTCTAATTTTGCCTCTAATCCTTGTAGGTACATCATGAATAATAAGGGTGACAGGGTGCACCCCTGCCTAAGCCCCCGTTTTACCTCTGCAGGCTTGGATACCTGTTTTTTCCACTTTACAACTACCTTGTTACCTTTATAGATACCCTTTAAAAGATTAGTGACTACATGTTCCACGCCTAGTGTGTCCAGTATTCCCCACAATTCCTCTTGAATCACGCTATCGTACGCTCCCTTGATATCCAAAAATGCTAGCCACAGGGACCTGTGTTCCTTTTCTGCTATTTCGATGCACTGCGTCAGTGAGAACAGATTGTCTTCCAACCTCCTGTGTTTCCGAAACCCATTCTGCAGTTCCCCCAGCACCCCCTCATCCTCTATCCACGTCTGCAGTCTTTCCTTTATAATCTGCATCGCCAGCCTGTAGACCACTGATGTCACTGTTATAGGACGGTAGTTGTTTATGTCAGCTTTGTCCCCCTTTTCCTTTATAGATCATGCTCATCCTGCTAAGTTTCCATCCATCGGGAACTTCACCATCGATTATTATTGTGCTCACTGCTTCTCTCAAAGCCTGCTTAGACTTCGGACCTAATGTCTTTATCAGCCTAATTGGAATGCCATCTGGGCCTGTTGATGTACTACTAGGAACCCTTTTCTCAGCCCTTTCCCACTCTCGTTGTGAAAATGGAGCCATTGCACCACTTGATTCGTCCTTGTCTATTGTGATTCGCTCGCAGGATTTCAAGCTGGACGGTTCTGCCCTCGCGATCTCCGACTTCAGCGTAGCTCCCGCCGACTGGTTCGCCCTCCGCGGTCTCCTGAAGCCGTGCAGCTCTCGCATTGTGGCACCCCGCCCTTGGACTGCTTCGACCGGATCCCCACTTTCCTATCTCCTTTTTTTTTTCTCTCGTTGGCTGTCTTCTTCTCCTTCTATTTTCCTTCTATTCTTTTTATCCCTCCTTCCCCCCACCCCTATAAGGCACTGCGCCGTGTCGCCTGAAGGCAGACATAAATTAGGTGCCTTTTTCCTCTTCATTGTAACCACTACCACCACCACCTATTGTGGTGCATAAAGTACTTCTTTGTTGAAATTTTTCTGTCACCCTTGTTCCTATATATTCAATAGCTTCGTCTCATTCTAGCCTAGCACCTTGGGCTGTAGTTATAAAACTCTGCTCTAGGCTCGTCTCATTTGTTAGGGAGTTTAGATGGTTCCAAACAGCGCCCCCATCGGCAGCGCCACCGCGCGGCAGGAACGCGCCTTTGGGCCAGCCTCCGGAGGCCGGTCATCACACCTCCCCATTCTAGCCACCCTATCTACGTTTATTGGTTATTTGTGTTTTTGTTTGAGTTGCAAGCCTGAGCAAGCGCACTGTAGCCAGCGTTTGTCTCACGCTGTCACGAGTGCCGATGCCCGTCGTCACCAAATTCAAAACTTCGTACCGTTACTGTGTACTCTCTAGTACAAAGGACTTCAAGTACAAAGGCTGGACAACACGGTAGTTGCAGAGTGGCTCACTGCAGTTGTAGCCTAATGCGTTTCCGACCTAAAGTTTCCTTTATTCTACGCTTTTGACAAGCGTGCTTCTGACTGCGCGTGGCGATACGATCGTCCTGAACACGATGGTGTCGGCTGTGCTTCAGTGGTTGCCGGCTGTTGCCCTGTTACACGTCGTCTCGGGCGACGCGACATCGCCGACGGTCCTGCGCGAAGGCCATCTATACCTGGCCCGATCGTACAACAGCCGGAATGGGCTGGCCGTATTCTGCTACCCGGGCGAACCGGCTGGCTACCTGTCGCTCTTCAAGTCTGTCTATGTCGAGTTCAAGCTGGTGCCCGAAAGCTACACGCTCTTCGAGGGTCCCGACGAGGCGTCGGTGCGGTCGCAGTTCGAAGCGCACGTCGCCAGCTGGGTCCCGCTGCTTCCATGGAGACGCTCCACCATCTGGCTGTCGGCTTTCCGGCAGCACTGCATCGGCGTCTCGTCCGAGGACGACTACCGGTTCGAGCTGGTGGTACGCGAGGCCAACTACTGGCGCCTGCTGCAGTTCATCGCCTCGGTGCTGATGTTCTTCGGCGTGCCTTCGCTCTGCCGCAACGTGCTCGTGTTCTACGCGTGCGGCGTCGCCGTCGGCGTGATGGCCTCGTTACTCGTCGTCGTGTTCGTCGTGGGTCGTCTGTTGCCGCGTCGCTCGGCGTTCTACACGGTCCTCTGCTTCGGCTGGTCGCTGGTGCTCTACTTGCTGCAACTGATGTGGTCCAACGTCTACCAGGTAACGTGTGTGCTCGCAAATGTGACGGGTTGCGGGTGATCCTTCGAGAAAACTTCGTTATAAGGGCAAACAGCGTTGTTTGGTTGTTTGCTCTTCAGTCCAGGTGGCCGTCTTCCTTGCCATGGTTGAACCTAGGTTGAAACCCACTTTTTCTAGCGTGAAACGGACGAAGATAAAAAGATCGAGACAAAATAAGACAGAGACAATATAATAATAAGATCAGGGGTTGTGCATCCCAAAAGCATGAGAGACAGAGTTTGAGGGACGCCGTAGTGGGGGGATCTGAATATTTTAACCGTCTAGTGTTCTTTAAAGGAGACCCGACAGCATAACTTTTGTATGGCACTTTTTTGCAGTAATTTTGCGTTTTTTTCTGGTAATGTCAAAACTGAATCGTAAATGCTCTAATGCGTCACGCAATTAATGTTAGCATCGGTGAGGTCGCTCCTGAGACAATGTGCGCTCAAGATTTGGCGACGCAGAACAAGCAATTTTGAAATAGGGGAACCCATTGATGGTGAACAATGAAATGATGTGTGCGCTTTGAGCATGTCCCCCTCAGAAAAACGAAAAGCATTCCTCTTGTAAGCAGCCAAAATCACCTTGAGAGACAAGAGAGCAAGAACGGTGACAAACAACAGTCCTCACCAGAAACCAGTTGAGGTATTGTGCACGTCTCGCAGATGTTCTCTCACGTCATCAATACTTGCTTGACCCTGCAAGGTCACGCGAAGGCCCCTGTCTACGTCAAACCACAGAAATTGATTAGACCTGAATACTTGGATGAGCACATACTCTTTCTTTAAAGACAAATTAAAATATCTTACAGACAATGATTGTCAATAATAAACCCTGGGGTATGCCGGACTCTCAAACAACACAAGCATGTTGAGTTTCCGAAGTTGGTGTCAGGGGTCCGTTCCTCAGTAAGTACACGGGCCTCTATCATTTAGTTTCCACTGAAATGCCACTGCCGCAGCCAAGATTGAAACTGCAGCTTTCGGGTCAGCAGCCGGGCACCTCAACCACTGATTTACTGTGGCAGACAAGCACTGTCTGTAGTTTACTGTGCCTGTCTTTCTGTCCTTGTCTGTTTCGCTCTGAAAACTGGTTGAAGGTCATAAAACAACTCAGAGACATTGCTTTATCACTACTCCGGTGTAAGGTGACATGTTAGAGTACTCAAGCCGTGTGATTATGGGGTCTTTGATTTGTGGCACAGTTTTCAGTTTTATCCATAATGTGTACTTAGAATGGGCTTTCGGCATTTCGAAAAGGGGCAAAGAAAGAGATCGGTACCAAGATTGGAACTGGTGGACAAGATGCGAATACAGTGGAGTGCCAAGCTAACATTGCAACCATTCTATTCACTTATGCCATGTGAAGCACGTGAACGAACTGGGTAGACAACCTGGCAATGTTTCTTGTGAGCTCTTTGAATCACTGTGCCATGCTCGTTATAAGTTGTCATTACACGACAAGCATATGCTAACCACAAAAAGGGAAGTCACCGCTTTGACTCCATATAGGGCACAATGTTCTCCATACTTCCTACCGACATCCTTGCTTTCAGCTGGAGGAAAGGAAAACACACACTTAGAATGACACGAAGTTGGGCGGCTGGCAGCCATTCATTGTGGATCCTCGTCTGCACCTTCTTGGAAATTCTCACAGCTCATTCAAACACTGTCGATTGAGAGAGGTCACGTGACTTACTCCAACAGGCAGGCAAGTAGCAACATGATGCGGCTTATGGGCACAAGTGCCACGATCTGCCTGTCGCGACATTTAAAAGCCTCATGATTAGCATTATCGACACCTCAGTGTGTTGCTGTTGTCACTTAAAGGTGGATAGAATGGTTTGGAGTTACGTCGCCTACTTCGTGCACTTGCGGCGTTTGCCACCATCTCAGTGGTCCGTTGTGGCACAGGTGTTCTCTGGCGGAGCGCTTTATTGGTTCTGTTGAAATGGCGAGCGGTGACGAGAGACTGTGCGTGACAGTGTGCACCTTCTGCAGTGTGTGCGGATAGAATGCGACTCAATGCCTACATGGATACAACCAAGATAGATATGCTGTCGTTCTAATGCTGGTGCCACATCGGAGCAACCCTCCTATCGACATCAACTTTGAAACCAAGTTTACTCCATTATAAAGATGCTGCTCTGAGCTAGTGTGAAACTGGGCAAATTTTAAGAAATTTTATTTTTGTGTTGAGCTCAATTTTCACATGGTACTGGTACTGACATCGACATTAGCGTGGTCTGGCTACAGTGTCAATTGTGCTGACTTTATGCACCAGGGGCACGATGTTGTACACATATGATAGAACGAAACGTCATCGTTAAACCAGAGGGAACCAATAGGCAAAGCGCAAGCACCCCGGAAGAAAGAGTCACGTTTTGATTGTTTACCAAGGGAAATCATAAATGTTTTCAACACATTAAAAAGTAGAGAATTATTATGACTGAATATTGCCGCATTGAATATGCGGCACCAAGAGAACAATGAAGAGCACACGCAGCGGGGGAGAAAGACGAGGTTCTCACTTGATCAGTTTGCCAGTGTTCTGGTATAATTAAAGTGAGTTGTCTTGTATTCAAGTGCTGCTGTTTCTGCATTGTGACACTGGTGGATGTGCTGGGTACATGTTCGGGACACCTGACAACAGCCTCGCATATAGTCCAGAAAGACTTCCATGCATCGACACCCTTGTTCACCGCAGCCACCGCCGCCTGTTAGGCCTCAGCCCGAAGTTCGGTCCATTGCCGGAAAGCGCGACCGTGCCAGAAAGCATGACGGCACCTGGAAGCACTGGCCCCAACATGTCCAGCCCAAGCAGGACACAGGTGACTGTTTTGAACTCTCGACTTCTGGTTGACTTCCATGGAAACACATATGAGGACGCACATGACTGGTTCGAGGGATTCGAGCACACATCGAACGTTAATGGGTTGAACGCCACACAGAAATTGGGCTACGTGTATTTTCCGCTTCAAGACTGAGCCCGAACTTGGTTTACAAATCGCGTGTGGTCGTCTTGGGACAAGTTCCAGCAAAAGTTCCTCGACACGCTCGCGAGCACCGAAAGACAAGAAATCGCACAGCGTCTCCTCGAGTCACGGACTCAGAAACTAAATGAATCCGTTACGATGTTTGTCGAGGACATGGCACGGCTGTTTTGTCGAGAAGATCCCAATATGCCCGAAGCCGAAAAAGTTAGCCACCTCATGCGTGGCGTTAAAGAGCAGCTGTTCGCTGGTCTCGTGTGAAATACGCCTACAAGTGTTGATGAATTCTTTAAGGAGGCGACATCCATTGAACACGCACTGCATCTGTGCTACCGGCAGTATGACTGCCCAATCCACAGTGCACCAATCAGAGCGGCAACCACGACCACAGCAACGACACCCTACAAAGGTTCATTGCACCAACTGATACGAGAAATCGTGCAAGAAGAGGTCAAGAAGCTCATCGCGAAACTCAATGACTGCGCGATTGCCTCAGTAACAGAAGTTGTGCATCAGGAGATCAGGCAAGCGCTCTCGCTTCTTGAGCCGAACACGAGCACACCCAGGGTGCTTGTGTTCGCAGACATAGTCGTGCTATGCAGACATAGTTCGCTGACAGCCAGATAATGTACCGACACCACATCAGTACCATCAGCAACATCCGCCGACAGCACCTTGGTACTACAGAGAAACTTCGACGCCGAGGCGGCCACCACTTCGCAAAACTGACATTTGGTGTACCCCTGACCATAGGCCCCTGTGCTTTCATTGTGGGGAAGCAGGCCACATCGTTCAGTATTGCCCGTATCGCATCACAGGGTACGAAGGATTTCTTTCCACTATTCCTCGGCGCCATTTCAACGAAACGCCGGACGTAGACACTAGTGTCATAACCCCGTGGGATGTTCCTGGGTTTCGGTCGTGCTCACCCTCTCCTGGGTGTTGTTCTCTATCTCCTAAATGGAGCACTACTGACATGCCGAGGAACAGATTTCCCAGTCCACGCCGGGGAAACTAAAAGCAGCGACCTCATGGGGGAAGGTTGCGAATCGTCAAAGTGCTAAAAATCCCCCAGTACTGCCGAGGGAAGAGACTGTAATTTTCAATGATTTGATGAAATATGGGGTTGTTACTGCTAAAGTTGCAATTACGATTGACGGACATGACGCCACGGCATTGGTAGACACTGGCGCGGTCTTATCGATAATGAGAGTCTGGCAGACAAGCTCAGGAAGGTTAGAATGGAATGGACGGGACCACAGATTAGAGGAGCTGGAGGGCCGCTACTTACACTTACTACAAAGTGCACCGCAAGAATGAAGATAGGGGATGCATCCTTCGTCGCTACTTTCATTATTCTGTCCGAGTGTTGCAAACAGGCAATCTTAGGGATGGATTTCTTGCGTGAATATGGTGCCATCATCAATATACCGGACGGTGTACTGACCTTTTTAGCGAATCAAAGCGCAGCACTACACCGAAAATCCCTGCACGTCATTGACGACATGACCGTACTTCCATTATCGTGCCGCCTTGTTTCGGTCACGTGCAGCGCGCAGCATACAAGAGAAGGAATTGCTGAACAAGAATTGGCGCTTTTATTCTCTCGTGGTGTTGCAATTGCCAGAAGTATCGTCAATGTTGTGTGTGGTGAAGCGGAGGTTTTGTTGACGAATTTTACCAACGAGCGATGACTCATTATACAAGGCTCTACAGTTGCCTACTTTGACGAGATCACTGAAATCTGCGAGTGCTGTGTAGTGCAACAGGACGAACTGAAAGCCACGTCAGCCCCACTATCTATTGACGTAAGCACGGATTTATCACCAGCGCGAAGACGGCATCTAGTAGATCTTCTTCACCAGTTCAAAGACTGTTTTTTATCGACCTCGACGGTCAGTCAAACGCCACTGACGAAGCATCGGATAATAACGGAAGAGATGGCAAGGCCAATACCTCAGAACCCATACCACGTAGCACCGAAAGAGCGTGAAGCAATCCAGGAACTAGTAAACAAAATGCTCGACGATGACGTCATCCAGCCGTCAAGAAGCCCTTGGGCATCGCCGGTAGTGCTGGTTACAAAGAAAGACGGAAGCTTGCGATTTTGTGCCGACTACCGCAAGCTGAACAATATGACAAAGAAAGACGTATACCCATTACCGCGCATCGATGATTCACTCGACAGGCTGAGGTATGCACGCTACTTCTCGTCAAGGGACCTTAAAAGTAGGTATTGGCAAATTGAGGTCGATGAGCGAGATAGAGAAAAAACGGCCTTTGTAATGCCTGATTGGCTTTATGAATTTAAAGTCTTGCCCTTCGTATTGTGCTCAGCCCCCGCAACATTTCAAAGACTAATGATACCGTTCTGTCAGGCCTTGAGTGGCAGACATGTCAGGTCTATCTGTACAACGTCAGTGTTTTTTCAAAAACATTTAAGGAACACCTGAGCAAGCTGCTATCGGTATTCTGGGCAATAAGGTATGCCGGCCTGACACAGAAACCCGAGAAATGTCATTTTGGTCTCAAGGAGCTCCAACTTTTAGGCCATGTGGTGAGCCATGAAGGTGTTCGACCTAATCACGATAAGATTGCGGCCGTCAGAACATTTCCGGTGCCCACAGGTCAGAAAGCAGTCAGGCGTTTCCGTGGCCTATGCCCGTACTACCGAAGGATTATTGCCAATTTCTCACACATAGCCTCGCCGTTAACACGACTCACAAGAGAAGACATTTCGTTCATATGGGGCGACGATCAACACGCGGCATTTGACGACCTCTGAGAACGGCTGCAGACACCGACTGTACTTGCTCAATTTGATGAGGACGTGCCCACTTTGGTTCACACAGATGCTAGCAAACGTGGGTTTAAGCGCTGTACTCGTTCAGTGGCAAGACTCAGCCGAGCGGGTGATCGCATATTCTAGTAGGACGCCTTCCGGCGCCGACTCCAACTACTCCACAACGGAAAAAGAGTGTCTTGCTGTTGTATGGGTGGTTATGAAGTTTAGTTCGTACCTCTATGGTCGTTCCTTCCACGTAGTCAGCGGTCGTCATTCCCTCTGCTGGCTAACCAACTTGAAAGACCCGTCTGGTCAGCTCGCACGGTGGAGCTTACGCCTTGAAGAGTTTGATATGACGGTCGTGTACAAGTCCGGACGGCAGCACGCCGACGCCGATTGCTTATCAAGGTCAACGATAAAGCGCAACGATGACACAGAAGATGACAGCATAGCGTTTGTAGGAGTCGTCGACACCACTACGATTTCGTGCAAGCAGAAGGAAGACAGCAAGTTGCTTCCCCTTATTGAATTTTTGAATGGCCAGACAACAACCGTCCCTAGAAGATTTGCAAGGAGCCTGCCGTCATTCTGCTTACATAGTGGTGTTCTCTATAAGAAGAACTCTTCTCCCAGAGGAAGCACCCACCTACTTGTCATCCCGACGTCAATCTGTGAGGAGATACTTAGTGCTTGTCATGATAAGCCAACGTCCGGTCATCTCAGATACACACGCACATTGGCCAGAATCCAACAGAAATACTACGGGCCAAGACTTCCAGCTATTGTGAAAAATTACGTGTGCACATGCCTCGATTGCCAACAACGAAAATCGCCACCATTAAAACCAGCTCGACTATTACAACCTATTCAAGTGCCCACGGTATCTTTTGCCCAAATCGGGACGGATCTCCTCGGACCATATCTGACTTCCATGCTGGCAACAAGTGGGTAATAGTCGCCACTGATTACCTTACGTGCTACGCGGGAACAAAGGCTTTGTCAAGTGGCGCCGTCATTCAAACCGCACGATTCTTCATAGAAAATATCATCCTGAGGCACGGTGCTCCGACAATCATAATAACGGATCGAGGTACCACTTTCACGGCCGCTCTTTTGCAGACAGTGCTTGTGCTCAGTGGAAC